>NW_028320462.1:0-215000 GCF_062004578.1 Staurois parvus
GTGAATGTTGTCAGTGAATGTTGTCAGTGAGTGAATGTTGTCAGTGAATGTTGTCAGTGAATGTTGTCAGAGAGTGAATGTTGTCAGTGAATGTTGTCAGTGAGTGAATGTTGTCAGTGAATGTTGTCAGTGAATGTTGTCAGTGAATGTTGTCAGTGAGTGAATGTTGTCAGAGAGTGAATGTTGTCAGTGAGTGAATGTTGTCAGTGAATGTTGTCAGTGAGTGAATGTTGTCAGTGAATGTTGTCAGTGAGTGAATGTTGTCAGTGAGTGAATGTTGTCAGTGAATGTTGTCAGTGAGTGAATGTTGTCAGTGAATGTTGTCAGTGAGCGAATGTTGTCAGTGAATGTTGTCAGTGAGTGAATGTTGTCAGTGAATGTTGTCAGTGAGTGAATGTTGTCAGTGAATGTTGTCAGTGAGTGAATGTTGTCAGTGAGGGAATGTTGTCAGTGAATGTTGTCAGTGAGTGAATGTTGTCAGTGAATGTTGTCAGTGAGTGAATGTTGTCAGTGAGTGAATGTTGTCAGTGAATGTTGTCAGTGAGTGAATGTTGTCAGAAAATGTTGTCAGTGAGTGAATGTTGTCAGTGAATGTTGTCAGTGAGTGAATGTTGTCAGTGAATGTTGTCAGTGAGTGAATGTTGTCAGTGAATGTTGTCAGTGAGTGAATGTTGTCAGTGAGTGAATGTTGTCAGAGAGTGAATGTTGTCAGTGAATGTTGTCAGTGAGCGAATGTTGTCAGTGAATGTTGTCAGTGAGTGAATGTTGTCAGTGAGTGAATGTTGTCAGGGAGTGAATGTTGTCAGTGAATGTTGTCAGTGAGTGAATGTTGTCAGTGAATGTTGTCAGTGAATGTTGTCAGTGAGTGAATGTTGTCAGAGAGTGAATGTTGTCAGTGAGTGAATGTTGTCAGTGAATGTTGTTAGTGAGTGAATGTTGTCAGTGAATGTTGTCAGTGAGTGAATGTTGTCAGTGAGTGAATGTTGTCAGTGAATGTTGTCAGTGAGTGAATGTTGTCAGTGAATGTTGTCAGTGAGTGAATGTTGTCAGTGAGTGAATGTTGTCAGAGAGTGAATGTTGTCAGTGAATGTTGTCAGTGAGCGAATGTTGTCAGTGAATGTTGTCAGTGAGTGAATGTTGTCAGTGAATGTTGTCAGTGAGTGAATGTTGTCAGTGAATGTTGTCAGTGAGTGAATGTTGTCAGTGAATGTTGTCAGTGAGTGAATGTTGTCAGTGAGTGTATGTTGTCAGTGAGTGAATGTTGTCAGTGAATGTTGTCAGTGAGTGAATGTTGTCAGTGAGTGAATGTTGTCAGTGAATGTTGTCAGTGAGTGAATGTTGTCAGAGAGTGAATGTTGTCAGTGAATGTTGTCAGTGAGTGAATGTTGTCAGTGAATGTTGTCAGTGAGTGAATGTTGTCAGTGAGTGAATGTTGTCAGTGAATGTTGTCAGTGAGTGAATGTTGTCAGTGAGTGAATGTTGTCAGTGAATGTTGTCAGTGAGTGAATGTTGTCAGTGAATGTTGTCAGTGAGTGAATGTTGTCAGTGAATGTTGTCAGTGAGTGAATGTTGTCAGTGAATGTTGTCAGTGAGTGAATGTTGTCAGAGAGTGAATGTTGTCAGTGAATGTTGTCAGTGAATGTTGTCAGTGAGTGAATGTTGTCAGTGAATGTTGTCAGTGAGTGAATGTTGTCAGTGAATGTTGTCAGTGAGTGAATGTTGTCAGTGAATGTTGTCAGAGAGTGAATGTTGTCAGTGAATGTTGTCAGTGAGTGAATGTTGTCAGTGAATGTTGTCAGTGAGTGAATGTTGTCAGTGAATGTTGTCAGTGAGTGAATGTTGTCAGTGAATGTTGTCAGTGAGTGAATGTTGTCAGTGAATGTTGTCAGTGAGTGAATGTTGTCAGTGAATGTTGTCAGTGAATGTTGTCAGTGAGTGAATGTTGTCAGTGAATGTTGTCAGTGAGTGAATGTTGTCAGAGAGTGAATGTTGTCAGTGAATGTTGTCAGTGAGCGAATGTTGTCAGTGAATGTTGTCAGTGAGTGAATGTTGTCAGAAAATGTTGTCAGTGAGTGAATGTTGTCAGTGAATGTTGTCAGTGAGTGAATGTTGTCAGTGAGTGAATGTTGTCAGAGAGTGAATGTTGTCAGTGAATGTTGTCAGTGAGCGAATGTTGTCAGTGAATGTTGTCAGTGAGTGAATGTTGTCAGTGAATGTTGTCAGTGAGTGAATGTTGTCAGTGAATGTTGTCAGTGAGTGAATGTCGTCAGTGAGTGTATGTTGTCAGTGAGTGAATGTTGTCAGTGAATGTTGTCAGTGAGTGAATGTTGTCAGTGAGTGAATGTTGTCAGAGAGTGAATGTTGTCAGTGAATGTTGTCAGTGAGTGAATGTTGTCAGTGAATGTTGTCAGTGAGTGAATGTTGTCAGTGAATGTTGTCAGTGAGTGAATGTTGTCAGTGAATGTTGTCAGTGAGTGAATGTTGTCAGTGAATGTTGTCAGTGAGTGAAAGTTGTCAGTGAGTGAATGTTGTCAGTGAGTGAATGTTGTCAGTGAATGTTGTCAGTGAGTGAATGTTGTCAGTGAATGTTGTCAGTGAGTGAATGTTGTCAGAGAGTGAATGTTGTCAGTGAATGTTGTCAGTGAGCGAATGTTGTCAGTGAATGTTGTCAGTGAGTGAATGTTGTCAGTGAATGTTGTCAGTGAGTGAATGTTGTCAGTGAATGTTGTCAGTGAGTGAATGTTGTCAGTGAGTGAATGTTGTCAGGGAGTGAATGTTGTCAGTGAATGTTGTCAGTGAGCAAATGTTGTCAGTGAATGTTGTCAGTGAGTGAATGTTGTCAGTGAATGTTGTCAGAGAGTGAATGTTGTCAGTGAATGTTGTCAGTGAGTGAATGTTGTCAGTGAATGTTGTCAGTGAATGTTGTCAGTGAATGTTGTCAGTGAGTGAATGTTGTCAGAGAGTGAATGTTGTCAGTGAGTGAATGTTGTCAGTGAATGTTGTCAGTGAGTGAATGTTGTCAGTGAATGTTGTCAGTGAGTGAATGTTGTCAGTGAATGTTGTCAGTGAGTGAATGTTGTCAGTGAATGTTGTCAGTGAGTGAATGTTGTCAGTGAATGTTGTCAGTGAGTGAATGTTGTCAGTGAATGTTGTCAGTGAGTGAATGTTGTCAGTGAGTGAATGTTGTCAGTGAATGTTGTCAGTGAGTGAATGTTGTCAGTGAATGTTGTCAGTGAGTGAATGTTGTCAGAGAGTGAGTGTTGTCAGTGAATGTTGTCAGTGAGTGAATGTTGTCAGAGAGTGAATGTTGTCAGTGAATGTTGTCAGTGAGCGAATGTTGTCAGTGAATGTTGTCAGTGAGTGAATGTTGTCAGAAAATGTTGTCAGTGAGTGAATGTTGTCAGTGAGTGAATGTTGTCAGTGAATGTTGTCAGTGAGTGAATTTTGTCAGTGAGTGAATGTTGTCAGTGAATGTTGTCAGTGAGTGAATGTTGTCAGTGAATGTTGTCAGTGAGTGAATGTTGTCAGTGAGTGAATGTTGTCAGTGAATGTTGTCAGTGAGTGAATGTTGTCAGTGAGTGAATGTTGTCAGTGAATGTTGTCAGTGAGTGAATGTTGTCAGTGAATGTTGTCAGTGAGTGAATGTTGTCAGTGAATGTTGTCAGTGAGTGAATGTTGTCAGAGAGTGAATGTTGTCAGTGAATGTTGTCAGTGAATGTTGTCAGTGAGTGAATGTTGTCAGTGAATGTTGTCAGTGAGTGAATGTTGTCAGTGAATGTTGTCAGTGAGTGAATGTTGTCAGTGAATGTTGTCAGTGAGTGAATGTTGTCAGTGAATGTTGTCAGTGAGTGAATGTTGTCAGTGAATGTTGTCAGTGAATGTTGTCAGTGAGTGAATGTTGTCAGTGAATGTTGTCAGTGAGTGAATGTTGTCAGAGAGTGAATGTTGTCAGTGAATGTTGTCAGTGAGCAAATGTTGTCAGTGAATGTTGTCAGTGAGTGAATGTTGTCAGAAAATGTTGTCAGTGAGTGAATGTTGTCAGTGAATGTTGTCAGTGAGTGAATGTTGTCAGTGAGTGAATGTTGTCAGAGAGTGAATGTTGTCAGTGAATGTTGTCAGTGAGCGAATGTTGTCAGTGAATGTTGTCAGTGAGTGAATGTTGTCAGTGAATGTTGTCAGTGAGTGAATGTTGTCAGTGAGTGAATGTTGTCAGTGAGTGAATGTTGTCAGTGAATGTTGTCAGTGAATGTTGTCAGTGAGTGAATGTTGTCAGTGAGTGAATGTTGTCAGTGAATGTTGTCAGTGAGTGAATGTTGTCAGTGAGTGAATGTTGTCAGTGAGTGAATGTTGTCAGTGAATGTTGTCAGTGAGTGAATGTTGTCAGTGAATGTTGTCAGTGAGTGAATGTTGTCAGTGAATGTTGTCAGTGAGCGAATGTTGTCAGTGAATGTTGTCAGTGAGTGAATGTTGTCAGAAAATGTTGTCAGTGAGTGAATGTTGTCAGTGAATGTTGTCAGTGAGTGAATGTTGTCAGTGAGTGAATGTTGTCAGTGAATGTTGTCAGTGAGTGAATGTTGTCAGTGAGTGAATGTTGTCAGTGAATGTTGTCAGTGAGTGAATGTTGTCAGTGAATGTTGTCAGTGAATGTTGTCAGTGAGTGAATGTTGTCAGTGAGTGAATGTTGTCAGTGAATGTTGTCAGTGAGTGAATGTTGTCAGTGAGTGAATGTTGTCAGTGAATGTTGTCAGTGAGTGAATGTTGTCAGTGAGTGAATGTTGTCAGTGAATGTTGTCAGTGAGTGAATGTTGTCAGTGAGTGAATGTTGTCAGTGAATGTTGTCAGTGAGTGAATGTTGTCAGTGAATGTTGTCAGTGAGTGAATGTTGTCAGTGAGTGAATGTTGTCAGAGAGTGAATGTTGTCAGTGAATGTTGTCAGTGAGCGAATGTTGTCAGTGAGTGAATGTTGTCAGTGAATGTTGTCAGTGAGTGAATGTTGTCAGTGAGTGAATGTTGTCAGTGAATGTTGTCAGTGAGTGAATGTTGTCAGTGAGTGAATGTTGTCAGTGAATGTTGTCAGTGAGTGAATGTTGTCAGTGAATGTTGTCAGTGAGTGAATGTTGTCAGTGAATGTTGTCAGTGAGTGAATGTTGTCAGAGAGTGAATGTTGTCAGTGAATGTTGTCAGTGAGCGAATGTTGTCAGTGAATGTTGTCAGTGAGTGAATGTTGTCAGTGAATGTTGTCAGTGAGTGAATGTTGTCAGTGAATGTTGTCAGTGAGTGAATGTTGTCAGTGAATGTTGTCAGTGAATGTTGTCAGTGAGTGAATGTTGTCAGTGAATGTTGTCAGTGAGTGAATGTTGTCAGTGAATGTTGTCAGTGAGTGAATGTTGTCAGTGAATGTTGTCAGTGAGTGAATGTTGTCAGTGAGTGAATGTTGTCAGAGAGTGAATGTTGTCAGTGAATGTTGTCAGTGAGCGAATGTTGTCAGTGAATGTTGTCAGTGAGTGAATGTTGTCAGTGAATGTTGCCAGTGAGTGAATGTTGTCAGTGAATGTTGTCAGTGAGTGAATGTTGTCAGTGAATGTTGTCAGTGAGTGAATGTTGTCAGTGAGTGTATGTTGTCAGTGAGTGTATGTTGTCAGTGAATGTTGTCAGTGAGTGAATGTTGTCAGTGAATGTTGTCAGTGAGTGAATGTTGTCAGAGAGTGAATGTTGTCAGTGAATGTTGTCAGAGAGTGAATGTTATCAGTGAATGTTGTCAGTGAGTGAATGTTGTCAGTGAATGTTGTCAGTGAGTGAATGTTGTCAGTGAGTGAATGTTGTCAGTGAATGTTGTCAGTGAGTGAATGTTGTCAGTGAATGTTGTCAGTGAGTGAATGTTGTCAGTGAATGTTGTCAGTGAATGTTGTCAGAGAGTGAATGTTGTCAGTGAATGTTGTCAGTGAGTGAATGTTGTCAGTGAATGTTGTCAGTGAATGTTGTCAGTGAATGTTGTCAGTGAGTGAATGTTGTCAGAGAGTGAATGTTGTCAGTGAGTGAATGTTGTCAGTGAATGTTGTCAGTGAGTGAATGTTGTCAGTGAATGTTGTCAGTGAGTGAATGTTGTCAGTGAGTGAATGTTGTCAGTGAATGTTGTCAGTGAGTGAATGTTGTCAGTGAATGTTGTCAGTGAGCGAATGTTGTCAGTGAATGTTGTCAGTGAGTGAATGTTGTCAGTGAATGTTGTCAGTGAGTGAATGTTGTCAGTGAATGTTGTCAGTGAGTGAATGTTGTCAGTGAGGGAATGTTGTCAGTGAATGTTGTCAGTGAGTGAATGTTGTCAGTGAATGTTGTCAGTGAGTGAATGTTGTCAGTGAGTGAATGTTGTCAGTGAATGTTGTCAGTGAGTGAATGTTGTCAGAAAATGTTGTCAGTGAGTGAATGTTGTCAGTGAATGTTGTCAGTGAGTGAATGTTGTCAGTGAATGTTGTCAGTGAGTGAATGTTGTCAGTGAATGTTGTCAGTGAGTGAATGTTGTCAGTGAGTGAATGTTGTCAGAGAGTGAATGTTGTCAGTGAATGTTGTCAGTGAGCGAATGTTGTCAGTGAATGTTGTCAGTGAGTGAATGTTGTCAGTGAGTGAATGTTGTCAGGGAGTGAATGTTGTCAGTGAATGTTGTCAGTGAGTGAATGTTGTCAGTGAATGTTGTCAGTGAATGTTGTCAGTGAGTGAATGTTGTCAGAGAGTGAATGTTGTCAGTGAGTGAATGTTGTCAGTGAATGTTGTTAGTGAGTGAATGTTGTCAGTGAATGTTGTCAGTGAGTGAATGTTGTCAGTGAGTGAATGTTGTCAGTGAATGTTGTCAGTGAATGTTGTCAGTGAGTGAATGTTGTCAGTGAGTGAATGTTGTCAGAGAGTGAATGTTGTCAGTGAATGTTGTCAGTGAGCGAATGTTGTCAGTGAATGTTGTCAGTGAGTGAATGTTGTCAGTGAATGTTGTCAGTGAGTGAATGTTGTCAGTGAATGTTGTCAGTGAGTGAATGTTGTCAGTGAATGTTGTCAGTGAGTGAATGTTGTCAGTGAGTGTATGTTGTCAGTGAGTGAATGTTGTCAGTGAATGTTGTCAGTGAGTGAATGTTGTCAGTGAGTGAATGTTGTCAGTGAATGTTGTCAGTGAGTGAATGTTGTCAGAGAGTGAATGTTGTCAGTGAATGTTGTCAGTGAGTGAATGTTGTCAGTGAATGTTGTCAGTGAGTGAATGTTGTCAGTGAGTGAATGTTGTCAGTGAGTGAATGTTGTCAGTGAATGTTGTCAGTGAGTGAATGTTGTCAGTGAGTGAATGTTGTCAGTGAATGTTGTCAGTGAGTGAATGTTGTCAGTGAATGTTGTCAGTGAGTGAATGTTGTCAGTGAGTGAATGTTGTCAGTGAATGTTGTCAGTGAGTGAATGTTGTCAGTGAATGTTGTCAGTGAGTGAATGTTGTCAGAGAGTGAATGTTGTCAGTGAATGTTGTCAGTGAATGTTGTCAGTGAGTGAATGTTGTCAGTGAATGTTGTCAGTGAGTGAATGTTGTCAGTGAATGTTGTCAGTGAGTGAATGTTGTCAGTGAATGTTGTCAGAGAGTGAATGTTGTCAGTGAATGTTGTCAGTGAGTGAATGTTGTCAGTGAATGTTGTCAGTGAGTGAATGTTGTCAGTGAATGTTGTCAGTGAGTGAATGTTGTCAGTGAGTGAATGTTGTCAGTGAATGTTGTCAGTGAGTGAATGTTGTCAGTGAATGTTGTCAGTGAGTGAATGTTGTCAGTGAATGTTGTCAGTGAATGTTGTCAGTGAGTGAATGTTGTCAGTGAATGTTGTCAGTGAGTGAATGTTGTCAGTGAATGTTGTCAGTGAGTGAATGTTGTCAGTGAATGTTGTCAGTGAGTGAATGTTGTCAGTGAATGTTGTCAGTGAGTGAATGTTGTCAGAGAGTGAATGTTGTCAGTGAATGTTGTCAGTGAGTGAATGTTGTCAGTGAATGTTGTCAGTGAGTGAATGTTGTCAGAGAGTGAATGTTGTCAGTGAATGTTGTCAGTGAGCGAATGTTGTCAGTGAATGTTGTCAGTGAGTGAATGTTGTCAGTGAATGTTGTCAGTGAGTGAATGTTGTCAGTGAGTGAATGTTGTCAGTGAATGTTGTCAGTGAGTGAATGTTGTCAGTGAATGTTGTCAGAGAGTGAATGTTGTCAGTGAATGTTGTCAGTGAGTGAATGTTGTCAGGGAGTTAATGTTGTCAGTGAATGTTGTCAGTGAGTGAATGTTGTCAGTGAATGTTGTCAGTGAGTGAATGTTGTCAGTGAGTGAATGTTGTCAGTGAATGTTGTCAGTGAGTGAATGTTGTCAGTGAATGTTGTCAGTGAATGTTGTCAGTGAGTGAATGTTGTCAGTGAATGTTGTCAGTGAGTGAATGTTGTCAGTGAATGTTGTCAGAGAGTGAATGTTGTCAGAGAGTGAATGTTGTCAGTGAATGTTGTCAGTGAGTGAATGTTGTCAGTGAGTGAATGTTGTCAGGGAGTGAATGTTGTCAGTGAATGTTGTCAGTGAGCGAATGTTGTCAGTGAATGTTGTCAGTGAGTGAATGTTGTCAGTGAATGTTGTCAGTGAGTGAATGTTGTCAGTGAATGTTGTCAGTGAGTGAATGTTGTCAGTGAATGTTGTCAGTGAGTGAATGTTGTCAGTGAGTGAATGTTGTCAGAGAGTGAATGTTGTCAGTGAATGTTGTCAGTGAGCGAATGTTGTCAGTGAATGTTATCAGTGAGTGAATGTTGTCAGTGAATGTTGTCAGTGAGTGAATGTTGTCAGTGAATGTTGTCAGTGAGTGAATGTTGTCAGTGAGTGAATGTTGTCAGGGAGTGAATGTTGTCAGTGAATGTTGTCAGTGAGCGAATGTTGTCAGTGAATGTTGTCAGTGAGTGAATGTTGTCAGTGAATGTTGTCAGTGAGTGAATGTTGTCAGTGAATGTTGTCAGTGAGTGAATGTTGTCAGTGAATGTTGTCAGTGAGTGAATGTTGTCAGTGAATGTTGTCAGTGAGTGAATGTTGTCAGTGAATGTTGTCAGTGAGTGAATGTTGTCAGTGAGTGAATGTTGTCAGAGAGTGAATGTTGTCAGTGAATGTTGTCAGTGAGCGAATGTTGTCAGTGAATGTTGTCAGTGAGTGAATGTTGTCAGTGAATGTTGTCAGAGAGTGAATGTTGTCAGTGAGTGAATGTTGTCAGTAAATGTTGTCAGTGAGTGAATGTTGTCAGTGAATGTTGTCAGTGAGTGTATGTTGTCAGTGAGTGAATGTTGTCAGTGAATGTTGTCAGTGAGTGAATGTTGTCAGTGAGTGAATGTTGTCAGTGAATGTTGTCAGTGAGTGAATGTTGTCAGTGAATGTTGTCAGTGAGTGAATGTTGTCAGTGAGTGAATGTTGTCAGTGAATGTTGTCAGTGAATGTTGTCAGTCAGTGAATGTTGTCAGAGAGTGAATGTTGTCAGTGAATGTTGTCAGTGAGCGAATGTTGTCAGTGAATGTTATCAGTGAGTGAATGTTGTCAGTGAATGTTGTCAGTGAGTGAATGTTGTCAGTGAATGTTGTCAGTGAGTGAATGTTGTCAGTGAGTGAATGTTGTCAGGGAGTGAATGTTGTCAGTGAATGTTGTCAGTGAGCGAATGTTGTCAGTGAATGTTGTCAGTGAGTGAATGTTGTCAGTGAATGTTGTCAGTGAGTGAATGTTGTCAGTGAGTGAATGTTGTCAGTGAATGTTGTCAGTGAGTGAATGTTGTCAGTGAATGTTGTCAGTGAGTGAATGTTGTCAGTGAATGTTGTCAGTGAATGTTGTCAGTGAGTGAATGTTGTCAGTGAATGTTGTCAGTGAGTGAATGTTGTCAGAGAGTGAATGTTGTCAGTGAATGTTGTCAGTGAGCGAATGTTGTCAGTGAATGTTGTCAGTGAGTGAATGTTGTCAGAAAATGTTGTCAGTGAGTGAATGTTGTCAGTGAATGTTGTCAGTGAGTGAATGTTGTCAGTGAGTGAATGTTGTCAGAGAGTGAATGTTGTCAGTGAATGTTGTCAGTGAGCGAATGTTGTCAGTGAATGTTGTCAGTGAGTGAATGTTGTCAGTGAATGTTGTCAGTGAGTGAATGTTGTCAGTGAATGTTGTCAGTGAGTGAATGTCGTCAGTGAGTGTATGTTGTCAGTGAGTGAATGTTGTCAGTGAATGTTGTCAGTGAGTGAATGTTGTCAGTGAGTGAATGTTGTCAGAGAGTGAATGTTGTCAGTGAATGTTGTCAGTGAGTGAATGTTGTCAGTGAATGTTGTCAGTGAGTGAATGTTGTCAGTGAATGTTGTCAGTGAATGTTGTCAGTGAGTGAATGTTGTCAGTGAATGTTGTCAGTGAGTGAAAGTTGTCAGTGAGTGAATGTTGTCAGTGAGTGAATGTTGTCAGTGAATGATGTCAGTGAGTGAATGTTGTCAGTGAATGTTGTCAGTGAGTGAATGTTGTCAGAGAGTGAATGTTGTCAGTGAATGTTGTCAGTGAGCGAATGTTGTCAGTGAATGTTGTCAGTGAGTGAATGTTGTCAGTGAATGTTGTCAGTGAGTGAATGTTGTCAGTGAATGTTGTCAGTGAGTGAATGTTGTCAGTGAGTGAATGTTGTCAGGGAGTGAATGTTGTCAGTGAATGTTGTCAGTGAGCAAATGTTGTCAGTGAATGTTGTCAGTGAGTGAATGTTGTCAGTGAGTGAATGTTGTCAGTGAATGTTGTCAGAGAGTGAATGTTGTCAGTGAATGTTGTCAGTGAGTGAATGTTGTCAGTGAATGTTGTCAGTGAATGTTGTCAGTGAATGTTGTCAGTGAGTGAATGTTGTCAGAGAGTGAATGTTGTCAGTGAGTGAATGTTGTCAGTGAATGTTGTCAGTGAGTGAATGTTGTCAGTGAATGTTGTCAGTGAGTGAATGTTGTCAGTGAATGTTGTCAGTGAGTGAATGTTGTCAGTGAATGTTGTCAGTGAGTGAATGTTGTCAGTGAATGTTGTCAGTGAGTGAATGTTGTCAGTGAATGTTGTCAGTGAGTGAATGTTGTCAGTGAATGTTGTCAGTGAGTGAATGTTGTCAGTGAATGTTGTCAGTGAGTGAATGTTGTCAGTGAATGTTGTCAGTGAGTGAATGTTGTCAGAGAGTGAGTGTTGTCAGTGAATGTTGTCAGTGAGTGAATGTTGTCAGAGAGTGAATGTTGTCAGTGAATGTTGTCAGTGAGCGAATGTTGTCAGTGAATGTTGTCAGTGAGTGAATGTTGTCAGAAAATGTTGTCAGTGAGTGAATGTTGTCAGTGAGTGAATGTTGTCAGTGAATGTTGTCAGTGAGTGAATTTTGTCAGTGAGTGAATGTTGTCAGTGAATGTTGTCAGTGAGTGAATGTTGTCAGTGAATGTTGTCAGTGAGTGAATGTTGTCAGTGAGTGAATGTTGTCAGTGAATGTTGTCAGTGAGTGAATGTTGTCAGTGAGTGAATGTTGTCAGTGAATGTTGTCAGTGAGTGAATGTTGTCAGTGAATGTTGTCAGTGAGTGAATGTTGTCAGTGAATGTTGTCAGTGAGTGAATGTTGTCAGAGAGTGAATGTTGTCAGTGAATGTTGTCAGTGAATGTTGTCAGTGAGTGAATGTTGTCAGTGAATGTTGTCAGTGAGTGAATGTTGTCAGTGAATGTTGTCAGTGAGTGAATGTTGTCAGTGAATGTTGTCAGTGAGTGAATGTTGTCAGTGAATGTTGTCAGTGAATGTTGTCAGTGAGTGAATGTTGTCAGTGAATGTTGTCAGTGAGTGAATGTTGTCAGAGAGTGAATGTTGTCAGTGAATGTTGTCAGTGAGCAAATGTTGTCAGTGAATGTTGTCAGTGAGTGAATGTTGTCAGAAAATGTTGTCAGTGAGTGAATGTTGTCAGTGAATGTTGTCAGTGAGTGAATGTTGTCAGTGAGTGAATGTTGTCAGAGAGTGAATGTTGTCAGTGAATGTTGTCAGTGAGCGAATGTTGTCAGTGAATGTTGTCAGTGAGTGAATGTTGTCAGTGAATGTTGTCAGTGAGTGAATGTTGTCAGTGAGTGAATGTTGTCAGTGAGTGAATGTTGTCAGTGAATGTTGTCAGTGAATGTTGTCAGTGAGTGAATGTTGTCAGTGAGTGAATGTTGTCAGTGAATGTTGTCAGTGAGTGAATGTTGTCAGTGAGTGAATGTTGTCAGTGAGTGAATGTTGTCAGTGAATGTTGTCAGTGAGTGAATGTTGTCAGTGAATGTTGTCAGTGAGTGAATGTTGTCAGTGAATGTTGTCAGTGAGCGAATGTTGTCAGTGAATGTTGTCAGTGAGTGAATGTTGTCAGAAAATGTTGTCAGTGAGTGAATGTTGTCAGTGAATGTTGTCAGTGAGTGAATGTTGTCAGTGAGTGAATGTTGTCAGTGAATGTTGTCAGTGAGTGAATGTTGTCAGTGAGTGAATGTTGTCAGTGAATGTTGTCAGTGAGTGAATGTTGTCAGTGAATGTTGTCAGTGAATGTTGTCAGTGAGTGAATGTTGTCAGTGAGTGAATGTTGTCAGTGAATGTTGTCAGTGAGTGAATGTTGTCAGTGAGTGAATGTTGTCAGTGAATGTTGTCAGTGAGTGAATGTTGTCAGTGAATGTTGTCAGTGAGTGAATGTTGTCAGTGAGTGAATGTTGTCAGAGAGTGAATGTTGTCAGTGAATGTTGTCAGTGAGCGAATGTTGTCAGTGAGTGAATGTTGTCAGTGAATGTTGTCAGTGAGTGAATGTTGTCAGTGAGTGAATGTTGTCAGTGAATGTTGTCAGTGAGTGAATGTTGTCAGTGAGTGAATGTTGTCAGTGAATGTTGTCAGTGAGTGAATGTTGTCAGTGAATGTTGTCAGTGAGTGAATGTTGTCAGTGAATGTTGTCAGTGAGTGAATGTTGTCAGAGAGTGAATGTTGTCAGTGAATGTTGTCAGTGAGCGAATGTTGTCAGTGAATGTTGTCAGTGAGTGAATGTTGTCAGTGAATGTTGTCAGTGAGTGAATGTTGTCAGTGAATGTTGTCAGTGAGTGAATGTTGTCAGTGAATGTTGTCAGTGAATGTTGTCAGTGAGTGAATGTTGTCAGTGAATGTTGTCAGTGAGTGAATGTTGTCAGTGAATGTTGTCAGTGAGTGAATGTTGTCAGTGAATGTTGTCAGTGAGTGAATGTTGTCAGTGAGTGAATGTTGTCAGAGAGTGAATGTTGTCAGTGAATGTTGTCAGTGAGCGAATGTTGTCAGTGAATGTTGTCAGTGAGTGAATGTTGTCAGTGAATGTTGCCAGTGAGTGAATGTTGTCAGTGAATGTTGTCAGTGAGTGAATGTTGTCAGTGAATGTTGTCAGTGAGTGAATGTTGTCAGTGAGTGTATGTTGTCAGTGAGTGTATGTTGTCAGTGAATGTTGTCAGTGAGTGAATGTTGTCAGTGAGTGAATGTTGTCAGTGAATGTTGTCAGTGAGTGAA
Organism: Staurois parvus; assembly: GCF_062004578.1. NCBI lineage: Eukaryota > Metazoa > Chordata > Amphibia > Anura > Ranidae > Staurois > Staurois parvus. The sequence continues at coordinate 13,509 of NW_028320462.1, forward strand.
TGTTGTCAGAGAGTGAATGTTGTCAGTGAATGTTGTCAGTGAGTGAATGTTGTCAGTGAATGTTGTCAGTGAGTGAATGTTGTCAGTGAATGTTGTCAGTGAGTGAATGTTGTCAGTGAGTGAATGTTGTCAGTGAATGTTGTCAGTGAGTGAATGTTGTCAGTGAATGTTGTCAGTGAGTGAATGTTGTCAGTGAATGTTGTCAGTGAATGTTGTCAGAGAGTGAATGTTGTCAGTGAATGTTGTCAGTGAGTGAATGTTGTCAGTGAATGTTGTCAGTGAGTGAATGTTGTCAGTGAATGTTGTCAGTGAATGTTGTCAGAGAGTGAATGTTGTCAGTGAATGTTGTCAGTGAGTGAATGTTGTCAGTGAATGTTGTCAGTGAATGTTGTCAGTGAATGTTGTCAGTGAATGAATGTTGTCAGAGAGTGAATGTTGTCAGTGAGTGAATGTTGTCAGTGAATGTTGTCAGTGAGTGAATGTTGTCAGTGAATGTTGTCAGTGAGTGAATGTTGTCAGTGAGTGAATGTTGTCAGTGAATGTTGTCAGTGAGTGAATGTTGTCAGTGAATGTTGTCAGTGAGCGAATGTTGTCAGTGAATGTTGTCAGTGAGTGAATGTTGTCAGTGAATGTTGTCAGTGAGTGAATGTTGTCAGTGAATGTTGTCAGTGAGTGAATGTTGTCAGTGAGGGAATGTTGTCAGTGAATGTTGTCAGTGAGTGAATGTTGTCAGTGAATGTTGTCAGTGAGTGAATGTTGTCAGTGAGTGAATGTTGTCAGTGAATGTTGTCAGTGAGTGAATGTTGTCAGAAAATGTTGTCAGTGAGTGAATGTTGTCAGTGAATGTTGTCAGTGAGTGAATGTTGTCAGTGAGTGAATGTTGTCAGAGAGTGAATGTTGTCAGTGAATGTTGTCAGTGAGCGAATGTTGTCAGTGAATGTTGTCAGTGAGTGAATGTTGTCAGTGAATGTTGTCAGTGAGTGAATGTTGTCAGGGAGTGAATGTTGTCAGTGAATGTTGTCAGTGAGTGAATGTTGTCAGTGAATGTTGTCAGTGAATGTTGTCAGAGAGTGAATGTTGTCAGTGAGTGAATGTTGTCAGTGAATGTTGTCAGTGAGTGAATGTTGTCAGTGAATGTTGTCAGTGAGTGAATGTTGTCAGTGAGTGAATGTTGTCAGTGAATGTTGTCAGTGAGTGAATGTTGTCAGTGAATGTTGTCAGTGAGTGAATGTTGTCAGTGAGTGAATGTTGTCAGAGAGTGAATGTTGTCAGTGAATGTTGTCAGTGAGCGAATGTTGTCAGTGAATGTTGTCAGTGAGTGAATGTTGTCAGTGAATGTTGTCAGTGAGTGAATGTTGTCAGTGAGTGAATGTTGTCAGTGAGTGAATGTTGTCAGTGAATGTTGTCAGTGAGTGAATGTTGTCAGTGAGTGAATGTTGTCAGTGAATGTTGTCAGTGAGTGAATGTTGTCAGAGAGTGAATGTTGTCAGTGAATGTTGTCAGTGAGTGAATGTTGTCAGTGAATGTTGTCAGTGAGTGAATGTTGTCAGTGAATGTTGTCAGTGAGTGAATGTTGTCAGAGAGTGAATGTTGTCAGTGAATGTTGTCAGTGAGTGAATGTTGTCAGTGAATGTTGTCAGTGAGTGAATGTTGTCAGTGAATGTTGTCAGTGAGTGAATGTTGTCAGTGAATGTTGTCAGTGAGTGAATGTTGTCAGTGAGTGTATGTTGTCAGTGAGTGAATGTTGTCAGTGAATGTTGTCAGTGAGTGAATGTTGTCAGTGAGTGAATGTTGTCAGTGAATGTTGTCAGTGAGTGAATGTTGTCAGAGAGTGAATGTTGTCAGTGAATGTTGTCAGTGAGTGAATGTTGTCAGTGAATGTTGTCAGTGAGTGAATGTTGTCAGTGAGTGAATGTTGTCAGTGAGTGAATGTTGTCAGTGAATGTTGTCAGTGAGTGAATGTTGTCAGTGAGTGAATGTTGTCAGTGAATGTTGTCAGTGAGTGAATGTTGTCAGAGAGTGAATGTTGTCAGTGAATGTTGTCAGTGAGTGAATGTTGTCAGTGAATGTTGTCAGTGAGTGAATGTTGTCAGTGAATGTTGTCAGTGAGTGAATGTTGTCAGGGAGTGAATGTTGTCAGTGAATGTTGTCAGTGAGTGAATGTTGTCAGTGAATGTTGTCAGTGAATGTTGTCAGTGAGTGAATGTTGTCAGAGAGTGAATGTTGTCAGTGAGTGAATGTTGTCAGTGAATGTTGTCAGTGAGTGAATGTTGTCAGTGAATGTTGTCAGTGAGTGAATGTTGTCAGTGAATGTTGTCAGTGAGTGAATGTTGTCAGTGAGTGAATGTTGTCAGAGAGTGAATGTTGTCAGTGAATGAATGTTGTCAGTGAGCGAATGTTGTCAGTGAATGTTGTCAGTGAGTGAATGTTGTCAGTGAATGTTGTCAGTGAGTGAATGTTGTCAGGGAGTGAATGTTGTCAGTGAATGTTGTCAGTGAGTGAATGTTGTCAGTGAATGTTGTCAGTGAATGTTGTCAGTGAGTGAATGTTGTCAGAGAGTGAATGTTGTCAGTGAGTGAATGTTGTCAGTGAATGTTGTCAGTGAGTGAATGTTGTCAGTGAATGTTGTCAGTGAGTGAATGTTGTCAGAGAGTGAATGTTGTCAGTGAATGTTGTCAGTGAGCGAATGTTGTCAGTGAATGTTGTCAGTGAGTGAATGTTGTCAGTGAATGTTGTCAGTGAGTGAATGTTGTCAGTGAATGTTGTCAGTGAGTGAATGTTGTCAGTGAGTGAATGTTGTCAGTGAATGTTGTCAGTGAGTGAATGTTGTCAGTGAATGTTGTCAGTGAGTGAATGTTGTCAGTGAGTGAATGTTGTCAGAGAGTGAATGTTGTCAGTGAATGTTGTCAGTGAGTGAATGTTGTCAGTGAATGTTGTCAGTGAGTGAATGTTGTCAGTGAATGTTGTCAGTGAGTGAATGTTGTCAGTGAATGTTGTCAGTGAGTGAATGTTGTCAGTGAATGTTGTCAGTGAGTGAAAGTTGTCAGTGAGTGAATGTTGTCAGTGAGTGAATGTTGTCAGTGAATGTTGTCAGTGAGTGAATGTTGTCAGTGAATGTTGTCAGTGAGTGAATGTTGTCAGAGAGTGAATGTTGTCAGTGAATGTTGTCAGTGAGTGAATGTTGTCAGTGAATGTTGTCAGTGAGTGAATGTTGTCAGTGAATGTTGTCAGTGAGTGAATGTTGTCAGTGAATGTTGTCAGTGAGTGAATGTTGTCAGTGAGTGAATGTTGTCAGTGAGTGAATGTTGTCAGTGAATGTTGTCAGTGAGTGAATGTTGTCAGTGAGTGAATGTTGTCAGTGAGTGAATGTTGTCAGTGAATGTTGTCAGTGAGTGAATGTTGTCAGTGAATGTTGTCAGTGAGTGAATGTTGTCAGTGAATGTTGTCAGTGAGTGAATGTTGTCAGAGAGTGAATGTTGTCAGTGAATGTTGTCAGTGAGTGAATGTTGTCAGTGAATGTTGTCAGTGAGTGAATGTTGTCAGTGAATGTTGTCAGTGAGTGAATGTTGTCAGTGAATGTTGTCAGTGAGTGAATGTTGTCAGTGAATGTTGTCAGTGAGTGAATGTTGTCAGTGAATGTTGTCAGTGAGTGAATGTTGTCAGTGAATGTTGTCAGTGAATGTTGTCAGTGAGTGAATGTTGTCAGTGAATGTTGTCAGTGAGTGAATGTTGTCAGAGAGTGAATGTTGTCAGTGAATGTTGTCAGTGAGTGAATGTTGTCAGTGAATGTTGTCAGTGAGTGAATGTTGTCAGAGAGTGAATGTTGTCAGTGAATGTTGTCAGTGAGCGAATTTTGTCAGTGAATGTTGTCAGTGAGTGAATGTTGTCAGAAAATGTTGTCAGTGAGTGAATGTTGTCAGTGAATGTTGTCAGTGAGTGAATGTTGTCAGTGAGTGAATGTTGTCAGTGAATGTTGTCAGTGAGTGAATGTTGTCAGTGAGTGAATGTTGTCAGTGAATGTTGTCAGTGAATGTTGTCAGTGAGTGAATGTTGTCAGTGAATGTTGTCAGTGAGTGAATGTTTTCAGTGAGTGAATGTTGTCAGTGAGTGAATGTTGTCAGTGAATGTTGTCAGTGAGTGAATGTTGTCAGTGAATGTTGTCAGTGAGTGAATGTTGTCAGTGAATGTTGTCAGTGAGTGAATGTTGTCAGTGAATGTTGTCAGTGAATGTTGTCAGTGAGTGAATGTTGTCAGTGAATGTTGTCAGTGAATGTTGTCAGTGAGTGAATGTTGTCAGAGAGTGAATGTTGTCAGTGAGTGAATGTTGTCAGTGAATGTTGTCAGTGAGTGAATGTTGTCAGTGAATGTTGTCAGTGAGTGAATGTTGTCAGTGAATGTTGTCAGTGAGTGAATGTTGTCAGTGAGTGAATGTTGTCAGAGAGTGAATGTTGTCAGTGAATGTTGTCAGTGAGCGAATGTTGTCAGTGAATGTTGTCAGTGAGTGAATGTTGTCAGTGAATGTTGTCAGTGAGTGAATGTTGTCAGTGAATGTTGTCAGTGAGTGAATGTTGTCAGTGAATGTTGTCAGTGAGTGAATGTTGTCAGTGAGTGTATGTTGTCAGTGAGTGAATGTTGTCAGTGAATGTTGTCAGTGAGTGAATGTTGTCAGTGAGTGAATGTTGTCAGTGAATGTTGTCAGTGAGTGAATGTTGTCAGAGAGTGAATGTTGTCAGTGAATGTTGTCAGTGAGTGAATGTTGTCAGTGAATGTTGTCAGTGAGTGAATGTTGTCAGTGAGTGAATGTTGTCAGTGAGTGAATGTTGTCAGTGAATGTTGTCAGTGAGTGAATGTTGTCAGTGAGTGAATGTTGTCAGTGAATGTTGTCAGTGAGTGAATGTTGTCAGTGAGTGAATGTTGTCAGTGAATGTTGTCAGTGAGTGAATGTTGTCAGTGAATGTTGTCAGTGAGTGAATGTTGTCAGAGAGTGAATGTTGTCAGTGAATGTTGTCAGTGAGCGAATGTTGTCAGTGAATGTTGTCAGTGAGTGAATGTTGTCAGAAAATGTTGTCAGTGAGTGAATGTTGTCAGTGAATGTTGTCAGTGAGTGAATGTTGTCAGTGAGTGAATGTTGTCAGAGAGTGAATGTTGTCAGTGAATGTTGTCAGTGAGCGAATGTTGTCAGTGAATGTTGTCAGTGAGTGAATGTTGTCAGTGAATGTTGTCAGTGAGTGAATGTTGTCAGTGAATGTTGTCAGTGAGTGAATGTCGTCAGTGAGTGTATGTTGTCAGTGAGTGAATGTTGTCAGTGAATGTTGTCAGTGAGTGAATGTTGTCAGTGAGTGAATGTTGTCAGAGAGTGAATGTTGTCAGTGAATGTTGTCAGTGAGTGAATGTTGTCAGTGAATGTTGTCAGTGAGTGAATGTTGTCAGTGAATGTTGTCAGTGAGTGAATGTTGTCAGTGAATGTTGTCAGTGAGTGAATGTTGTCAGTGAATGTTGTCAGTGAGTGAAAGTTGTCAGTGAGTGAATGTTGTCAGTGAGTGAATGTTGTCAGTGAATGTTGTCAGTGAGTGAATGTTGTCAGTGAATGTTGTCAGTGAGTGAATGTTGTCAGAGAGTGAATGTTGTCAGTGAATGTTGTCAGTGAGCGAATGTTGTCAGTGAATGTTGTCAGTGAGTGAATGTTGTCAGTGAATGTTGTCAGTGAGTGAATGTTGTCAGTGAATGTTGTCAGTGAGTGAATGTTGTCAGTGAGTGAATGTTGTCAGGGAGTGAATGTTGTCAGTGAATGTTGTCAGTGAGCAAATGTTGTCAGTGAATGTTGTCAGTGAGTGAATGTTGTCAGTGAGTGAATGTTGTCAGTGAATGTTGTCAGAGAGTGAATGTTGTCAGTGAATGTTGTCAGTGAGTGAATGTTGTCAGTGAATGTTGTCAGTGAATGTTGTCAGTGAATGTTGTCAGTGAGTGAATGTTGTCAGAGAGTGAATGTTGTCAGTGAGTGAATGTTGTCAGTGAATGTTGTCAGTGAGTGAATGTTGTCAGTGAATGTTGTCAGTGAGTGAATGTTGTCAGTGAATGTTGTCAGTGAGTGAATGTTGTCAGTGAATGTTGTCAGTGAGTGAATGTTGTCAGTGAATGTTGTCAGTGAGTGAATGTTGTCAGTGAATGTTGTCAGTGAGTGAATGTTGTCAGTGAATGTTGTCAGTGAGTGAATGTTGTCAGTGAATGTTGTCAGTGAGTGAATGTTGTCAGTGAGTGAATGTTGTCAGTGAATGTTGTCAGTGAGTGAATGTTGTCAGTGAATGTTGTCAGTGAGTGAATGTTGTCAGTGAATGTTGTCAGAGAGTGAATGTTGTCAGTGAATGTTGTCAGTGAGTGAATGTTGTCAGTGAATGTTGTCAGTGAATGTTGTCAGTGAATGTTGTCAGTGAGTGAATGTTGTCAGAGAGTGAATGTTGTCAGTGAGTGAATGTTGTCAGTGAATGTTGTCAGTGAGTGAATGTTGTCAGTGAATGTTGTCAGTGAGTGAATGTTGTCAGTGAGTGAATGTTGTCAGTGAATGTTGTCAGTGAGTGAATGTTGTCAGTGAATGTTGTCAGTGAGCGAATGTTGTCAGTGAATGTTGTCAGTGAGTGAATGTTGTCAGTGAATGTTGTCAGTGAGTGAATGTTGTCAGTGAATGTTGTCAGTGAGTGAATGTTGTCAGTGAATGTTGTCAGTGAATGTTGTCAGTGAATGTTGTCAGTGAGTGAATGTTGTCAGAGAGTGAATGTTGTCAGTGAGTGAATGTTGTCAGTGAATGTTGTCAGTGAGTGAATGTTGTCAGTGAATGTTGTCAGTGAGTGAATGTTGTCAGTGAGTGAATGTTGTCAGTGAATGTTGTCAGTGAGTGAATGTTGTCAGTGAATGTTGTCAGTGAGCGAATGTTGTCAGTGAATGTTGTCAGTGAGTGAATGTTGTCAGTGAATGTTGTCAGTGAGTGAATGTTGTCAGTGAATGTTGTCAGTGAGTGAATGTTGTCAGAAAATGTTGTCAGTGAGTGAATGTTGTCAGTGAATGTTGTCAGTGAGTGAATGTTGTCAGTGAATGTTGTCAGTGAGTGAATGTTGTCAGTGAATGTTGTCAGTGAGTGAATGTTGTCAGTGAATGTTGTCAGTGAGTGAATGTTGTCAGTGAGTGAATGTTGTCAGAGAGTGAATGTTGTCAGTGAATGTTGTCAGTGAGCGAATGTTGTCAGTGAATGTTGTCAGTGAGTGAATGTTGTCAGTGAATGTTGTCAGTGAGTGAATGTTGTCAGTGAATGTTGTCAGTGAGTGAATGTTGTCAGTGAATGTTGTCAGTGAGTGAATGTTGTCAGTGAGTGTATGTTGTCAGTGAGTGAATGTTGTCAGTGAATGTTGTCAGTGAGTGAATGTTGTCAGTGAGTGAATGTTGTTAGTGAATGTTGTCAGTGAGTGAATGTTGTCAGAGAGTGAATGTTGTCAGTGAATGTTGTCAGTGAGTGAATGTTGTCAGTGAATGTTGTCAGTGAGTGAATGTTGTCAGTGAGTGAATGTTGTCAGTGAGTGAATGTTGTCAGTGAGTGAATGTTGTCAGTGAATGTTGTCAGTGAGTGAATGTTGTCAGTGAGTGAATGTTGTCAGTGAATGTTGTCAGTGAGTGAATGTTGTCAGTGAGTGAATGTTGTCAGTGAATGTTGTCAGTGAGTGAATGTTGTCAGTGAATGTTGTCAGTGAGTGAATGTTGTCAGTGAGTGAATGTTGTCAGTGAATGTTGTCAGTGAGTGAATGTTGTCAGAGAGTGAATGTTGTCAGTGAATGTTGTCAGTGAGTGAATGTTGTCAGTGAATGTTGTCAGTGAGTGAATGTTGTCAGTGAATGTTGTCAGTGAGTGAATGTTGTCAGTGAATGTTGTCAGTGAGTGAATGTTGTCAGTGAATGTTGTCAGTGAGTGAATGTTGTCAGAGAGTGAGTGTTGTCAGTGAATGTTGTCAGTGAGTGAATGTTGTCAGAGAGTGAATGTTGTCAGTGAATGTTGTCAGTGAGTGAATGTTGTCAGTGAATTTTGTCAGTGAGTGAATGTTGTCAGTGAATGTTGTCAGTGAGTGAATGTTGTCAGAGAGTGAATGTTGTCAGTGAGTGAATGTTGTCAGTGAATGTTGTCAGTGAGTGAATGTTGTCAGTGAATGTTGTCAGTGAGTGAATGTTGTCAGTGAGTGAATGTTGTCAGAGAGTGAATGTTGTCAGTGAATGTTGTCAGTGAGTGAATGTTGTCAGTGAATGTTGTCAGAGAGTGAATGTTGTCAGAGAGTGAATGTTGTCAGTGAATGTTGTCAGTGAGTGAATGTTGTCAGTGAGTGAATGTTGTCAGGGAGTGAATGTTGTCAGTGAATGTTGTCAGTGAGCGAATGTTGTCAGTGAATGTTGTCAGTGAGTGAATGTTGTCAGTGAATGTTGTCAGTGAGTGAATGTTGTCAGTGAATGTTGTCAGTGAGTGAATGTTGTCAGTGAATGTTGTCAGTGAGTGAATGTTGTCAGTGAGTGAATGTTGTCAGAGAGTGAATGTTGTCAGTGAATGTTGTCAGTGAGCGAATGTTGTCAGTGAATGTTATCAGTGAGTGAATGTTGTCAGTGAATGTTGTCAGTGAGTGAATGTTGTCAGTGAATGTTGTCAGTGAGTGAATGTTGTCAGTGAGTGAATGTTGTCAGGGAGTGAATGTTGTCAGTGAATGTTGTCAGTGAGCGAATGTTGTCAGTGAATGTTGTCAGTGAGTGAATGTTGTCAGTGAATGTTGTCAGTGAGTGAATGTTGTCAGTGAATGTTGTCAGTGAGTGAATGTTGTCAGTGAGTGAATGTTGTCAGTGAATGTTGTCAGTGAGTGAATGTTGTCAGTGAATGTTGTCAGTGAGTGAATGTTGTCAGTGAGTGAATGTTGTCAGAGAGTGAATGTTGTCAGTGAATGTTGTCAGTGAGCGAATGTTGTCAGTGAATGTTGTCAGTGAGTGAATGTTGTCAGTGAATGTTGTCAGAGAGTGAATGTTGTCAGTGAGTGAATGTTGTCAGTGAATGTTGTCAGTGAGTGAATGTTGTCAGTGAATGTTGTCAGTGAGTGTATGTTGTCAGTGAGTGAATGTTGTCAGTGAATGTTGTCAGTGAGTGAATGTTGTCAGTGAGTGAATGTTGTCAGTGAGTGAATGTTGTCAGTGAGTGAATGTTGTCAGTGAATGTTGTCAGTGAGTGAATGTTGTCAGTGAGTGAATGTTGTCAGTGAATGTTGTCAGTGAATGTTGTCAGTCAGTGAATGTTGTCAGAGAGTGAATGTTGTCAGTGAGTGAATGTTGTCAGTGAGTGAATGTTGTCAGTGAATGTTGTCAGTGAGTGAATGTTGTCAGTGAATGTTGTCAGTGAGTGAATGTTGTCAGTGAATGTTGTCAGTGAGTGAATGTTGTCAGTGAATGTTGTCAGTGAGTGAATGTTGTCAGAGAGTGAATGTTGTCAGTGAATGTTGTCAGTGAGTGAATGTTGTCAGTGAATGTTGTCAGTGAGTGAATGTTGTCAGTGAGTGAATGTTGTCAGTGAGTGAATGTTGTCAGTGAGTGAATGTTGTCAGTGAATGTTGTCAGTGAGTGAATGTTGTCAGTGAGTGAATGTTGTCAGTGAATGTTGTCAGTGAGTGAATGTTGTCAGTGAGTGAATGTTGTCAGTGAATGTTGTCAGTGAGTGAATGTTGTCAGTGAATGTTGTCAGTGAGTGAATGTTGTCAGTGAGTGAATGTTGTCAGTGAATGTTGTCAGTGAGTGAATGTTGTCAGTGAATGTTGTCAGTGAGTGAATGTTGTCAGAGAGTGAATGTTGTCAGTGAATGTTGTCAGTGAGTGAATGTTGTCAGTGAATGTTGTCAGTGAGTGAATGTTGTCAGTGAATGTTGTCAGTGAGTGAATGTTGTCAGTGAATGTTGTCAGTGGGTGAATGTTGTCAGAGAGTGAGTGTTGTCAGTGAATGTTGTCAGTGAGTGAATGTTGTCAGTGAATGTTGTCAGTGAGTGAATGTTGTCAGTGAATGTTGTCAGTGAGTGAATGTTGTCAGTGAATGTTGTCAGTGAGTGAATGTTGTCAGAGAGTGAATGTTGTCAGTGAATGTTGTCAGTGAGTGAATGTTGTCAGTGAATGTTGTCAGTGAGTGAATGTTGTCAGTGAGTGAATGTTGTCAGTGAGTGAATGTTGTCAGTGAGTGAATGTTGTCAGTGAATGTTGTCAGTGAGTGAATGTTGTCAGTGAGTGAATGTTGTCAGTGAATGTTGTCAGTGAGTGAATGTTGTCAGTGAATGTTGTCAGTGAGTGAATGTTGTCAGTGAATGTTGTCAGTGAGTGAATGTTGTCAGTGAGTGAATGTTGTCAGTGAATGTTGTCAGTGAGTGAATGTTGTCAGTGAATGTTGTCAGTGAGTGAATGTTGTCAGAGAGTGAATGTTGTCAGTGAATGTTGTCAGTGAGTGAATGTTGTCAGTGAATGTTGTCAGTGAGTGAATGTTGTCAGTGAATGTTGTCAGTGAGTGAATGTTGTCAGTGAATGTTGTCAGTGAGTGAATGTTGTCAGAGAGTGAGTGTTGTCAGTGAATGTTGTCAGTGAGTGAATGTTGTCAGAGAGTGAATGTTGTCAGTGAATGTTGTCAGTGAGTGAATGTTGTCAGTGAATGTTGTCAGTGAGTGAATGTTGTCAGAGAGTGAATGTTGTCAGTGAGTGAATGTTGTCAGTGAATGTTGTCAGTGAGTGAATGTTGTCAGTGAATGTTGTCAGAGAGTGAATGTTGTCAGAGAGTGAATGTTGTCAGTGAATGTTGTCAGTGAGTGAATGTTGTCAGTGAGTGAATGTTGTCAGGGAGTGAATGTTGTCAGTGAATGTTGTCAGTGAGCGAATGTTGTCAGTGAATGTTGTCAGTGAGTGAATGTTGTCAGTGAATGTTGTCAGTGAGTGAATGTTGTCAGTGAATGTTGTCAGTGAGTGAATGTTGTCAGTGAATGTTGTCAGTGAGTGAATGTTGTCAGTGAGTGAATGTTGTCAGAGAGTGAATGTTGTCAGTGAATGTTGTCAGTGAGCGAATGTTGTCAGTGAATGTTATCAGTGAGTGAATGTTGTCAGTGAATGTTGTCAGTGAGTGAATGTTGTCAGTGAATGTTGTCAGTGAGTGAATGTTGTCAGTGAGTGAATGTTGTCAGGGAGTGAATGTTGTCAGTGAATGTTGTCAGTGAGCGAATGTTGTCAGTGAATGTTGTCAGTGAGTGAATGTTGTCAGTGAATGTTGTCAGTGAGTGAATGTTGTCAGTGAATGTTGTCAGTGAGTGAATGTTGTCAGTGAGTGAATGTTGTCAGTGAATGTTGTCAGTGAGTGAATGTTGTCAGTGAATGTTGTCAGTGAGTGAATGTTGTCAGTGAATGTTGTCAGTGAGTGAATGTTGTCAGTGAGTGAATGTTGTCAGAGAGTGAATGTTGTCAGTGAATGTTGTCAGTGAGCGAATGTTGTCAGTGAATGTTGTCAGTGAGTGAATGTTGTCAGTGAATGTTGTCAGAGAGTGAATGTTGTCAGTGAGTGAATGTTGTCAGTAAATGTTGTCAGTGAGTGAATGTTGTCAGTGAATGTTGTCAGTGAGTGTATGTTGTCAGTGAGTGAATGTTGTCAGTGAATGTTGTCAGTGAGTGAATGTTGTCAGTGAATGTTGTCAGTGAGTGAATGTTGTCAGTGAATGTTGTCAGTGAGTGAATGTTGTCAGTGAGTGAATGTTGTCAGTGAATGTTGTCAGTGAATGTTGTCAGTCAGTGAATGTTGTCAGAGAGTGAATGTTGTCAGTGAATGTTGTCAGTGAGCGAATGTTGTCAGTGAATGTTATCAGTGAGTGAATGTTGTCAGTGAATGTTGTCAGTGAGTGAATGTTGTCAGTGAATGTTGTCAGTGAGTGAATGTTGTCAGTGAGTGAATGTTGTCAGGGAGTGAATGTTGTCAGTGAATGTTGTCAGTGAGCGAATGTTGTCAGTGAATGTTGTCAGTGAGTGAATGTTGTCAGTGAATGTTGTCAGTGAGTGAATGTTGTCAGTGAGTGAATGTTGTCAGTGAATGTTGTCAGTGAGTGAATGTTGTCAGTGAATGTTGTCAGTGAGTGAATGTTGTCAGTGAATGTTGTCAGTGAGTGAATGTTGTCAGTGAGTGAATGTTGTCAGAGAGTGAATGTTGTCAGTGAATGTTGTCAGTGAGCGAATGTTGTCAGTGAATGTTGTCAGTGAGTGAATGTTGTCAGTGAATGTTGTCAGAGAGTGAATGTTGTCAGTGAGTGAATGTTGTCAGTGAATGTTGTCAGTGAGTGAATGTTGTCAGTGAATGTTGTCAGTGAGTGTATGTTGTCAGTGAGTGAATGTTGTCAGTGAATGTTGTCAGTGAGTGAATGTTGTCAGTGAGTGAATGTTGTCAGTGAGTGAATGTTGTCAGTGAGTGAATGTTGTCAGTGAATGTTGTCAGTGAGTGAATGTTGTCAGTGAGTGAATGTTGTCAGTGAATGTTGTCAGTGAATGTTGTCAGTCAGTGAATGTTGTCAGAGAGTGAATGTTGTCAGTGAGTGAATGTTGTCAGTGAGTGAATGTTGTCAGTGAATGTTGTCAGTGAGTGAATGTTGTCAGTGAATGTTGTCAGTGAGTGAATGTTGTCAGTGAATGTTGTCAGTGAGTGAATGTTGTCAGTGAATGTTGTCAGTGAGTGAATGTTGTCAGAGAGTGAATGTTGTCAGTGAATGTTGTCAGTGAGTGAATGTTGTCAGTGAATGTTGTCAGTGAGTGAATGTTGTCAGTGAGTGAATGTTGTCAGTGAGTGAATGTTGTCAGTGAGTGAATGTTGTCAGTGAATGTTGTCAGTGAGTGAATGTTGTCAGTGAGTGAATGTTGTCAGTGAATGTTGTCAGTGAGTGAATGTTGTCAGTGAGTGAATGTTGTCAGTGAATGTTGTCAGTGAGTGAATGTTGTCAGTGAATGTTGTCAGTGAGTGAATGTTGTCAGTGAGTGAATGTTGTCAGTGAATGTTGTCAGTGAGTGAATGTTGTCAGTGAATGTTGTCAGTGAGTGAATGTTGTCAGAGAGTGAATGTTGTCAGTGAATGTTGTCAGTGAGTGAATGTTGTCAGTGAATGTTGTCAGTGAGTGAATGTTGTCAGTGAATGTTGTCAGTGAGTGAATGTTGTCAGTGAATGTTGTCAGTGAGTGAATGTTGTCAGAGAGTGAGTGTTGTCAGTGAATGTTGTCAGTGAGTGAATGTTGTCAGTGAATGTTGTCAGTGAGTGAATGTTGTCAGTGAATGTTGTCAGTGAGTGAATGTTGTCAGTGAATGTTGTCAGTGAGTGAATGTTGTCAGAGAGTGAATGTTGTCAGTGAATGTTGTCAGTGAGTGAATGTTGTCAGTGAATGTTGTCAGTGAGTGAATGTTGTCAGTGAGTGAATGTTGTCAGTGAGTGAATGTTGTCAGTGAGTGAATGTTGTCAGTGAATGTTGTCAGTGAGTGAATGTTGTCAGTGAGTGAATGTTGTCAGTGAATGTTGTCAGTGAGTGAATGTTGTCAGTGAATGTTGTCAGTGAGTGAATGTTGTCAGTGAATGTTGTCAGTGAGTGAATGTTGTCAGTGAATGTTGTCAGTGAGTGAATGTTGTCAGTGAATGTTGTCAGTGAGTGAATGTTGTCAGAGAGTGAATGTTGTCAGTGAATGTTGTCAGTGAGTGAATGTTGTCAGTGAATGTTGTCAGTGAGTGAATGTTGTCAGTGAATGTTGTCAGTGAGTGAATGTTGTCAGTGAATGTTGTCAGTGAGTGAATGTTGTCAGAGAGTGAGTGTTGTCAGTGAATGTTGTCAGTGAGTGAATGTTGTCAGAGAGTGAATGTTGTCAGTGAATGTTGTCAGTGAGTGAATGTTGTCAGTGAATGTTGTCAGTGAGTGAATGTTGTCAGAGAGTGAATGTTGTCAGTGAGTGAATGTTGTCAGTGAATGTTGTCAGTGAGTGAATGTTGTCAGTGAATGTTGTCAGTGAGTGAATGTTGTCAGAGAGTGAATGTTGTCAGTGAATGTTGTCAGTGAGTGAATGTTGTCAGTGAATGTTGTCAGAGAGTGAATGTTGTCAGAGAGTGAATGTTGTCAGTGAATGTTGTCAGTGAGTGAATGTTGTCAGTGAGTGAATGTTGTCAGGGAGTGAATGTTGTCAGTGAATGTTGTCAGTGAGCGAATGTTGTCAGTGAATGTTGTCAGTGAGTGAATGTTGTCAGTGAATGTTGTCAGTGAGTGAATGTTGTCAGTGAATGTTGTCAGTGAGTGAATGTTGTCAGTGAATGTTGTCAGTGAGTGAATGTTGTCAGTGAGTGAATGTTGTCAGAGAGTGAATGTTGTCAGTGAATGTTGTCAGTGAGCGAATGTTGTCAGTGAATGTTATCAGTGAGTGAATGTTGTCAGTGAATGTTGTCAGTGAGTGAATGTTGTCAGTGAATGTTGTCAGTGAGTGAATGTTGTCAGTGAGTGAATGTTGTCAGGGAGTGAATGTTGTCAGTGAATGTTGTCAGTGAGCGAATGTTGTCAGTGAATGTTGTCAGTGAGTGAATGTTGTCAGTGAATGTTGTCAGTGAGTGAATGTTGTCAGTGAATGTTGTCAGTGAGTGAATGTTGTCAGTGAGTGAATGTTGTCAGTGAATGTTGTCAGTGAGTGAATGTTGTCAGTGAATGTTGTCAGTGAGTGAATGTTGTCAGTGAATGTTGTCAGTGAGTGAATGTTGTCAGTGAGTGAATGTTGTCAGAGAGTGAATGTTGTCAGTGAATGTTGTCAGTGAGCGAATGTTGTCAGTGAATGTTGTCAGTGAGTGAATGTTGTCAGTGAATGTTGTCAGAGAGTGAATGTTGTCAGTGAGTGAATGTTGTCAGTAAATGTTGTCAGTGAGTGAATGTTGTCAGTGAATGTTGTCAGTGAGTGTATGTTGTCAGTGAGTGAATGTTGTCAGTGAATGTTGTCAGTGAGTGAATGTTGTCAGTGAGTGAATGTTGTCAGTGAATGTTGTCAGTGAGTGAATGTTGTCAGTGAATGTTGTCAGTGAGTGAATGTTGTCAGTGAGTGAATGTTGTCAGTGAATGTTGTCAGTGAATGTTGTCAGTCAGTGAATGTTGTCAGAGAGTGAATGTTGTCAGTGAATGTTGTCAGTGAGCGAATGTTGTCAGTGAATGTTATCAGTGAGTGAATGTTGTCAGTGAATGTTGTCAGTGAGTGAATGTTGTCAGTGAATGTTGTCAGTGAGTGAATGTTGTCAGTGAGTGAATGTTGTCAGGGAGTGAATGTTGTCAGTGAATGTTGTCAGTGAGCGAATGTTGTCAGTGAATGTTGTCAGTGAGTGAATGTTGTCAGTGAATGTTGTCAGTGAGTGAATGTTGTCAGTGAATGTTGTCAGTGAGTGAATGTTGTCAGTGAATGTTGTCAGTGAGTGAATGTTGTCAGTGAATGTTGTCAGTGAATGTTGTCAGTGAGTGAATGTTGTCAGTGAATGTTGTCAGTGAGTGAATGTTGTCAGAGAGTGAATGTTGTCAGTGAATGTTGTCAGTGAGCGAATGTTGTCAGTGAATGTTGTCAGTGAGTGAATGTTGTCAGAAAATGTTGTCAGTGAGTGAATGTTGTCAGTGAATGTTGTCAGTGAGTGAATGTTGTCAGTGAGTGAATGTTGTCAGAGAGTGAATGTTGTCAGTGAATGTTGTCAGTGAGCGAATGTTGTCAGTGAATGTTGTCAGTGAGTGAATGTTGTCAGTGAATGTTGTCAGTGAGTGAATGTTGTCAGTGAATGTTGTCAGTGAGTGAATGTCGTCAGTGAGTGTATGTTGTCAGTGAGTGAATGTTGTCAGTGAATGTTGTCAGTGAGTGAATGTTGTCAGTGAGTGAATGTTGTCAGAGAGTGAATGTTGTCAGTGAATGTTGTCAGTGAGTGAATGTTGTCAGTGAATGTTGTCAGTGAGTGAATGTTGTCAGTGAATGTTGTCAGTGAGTGAATGTTGTCAGTGAATGTTGTCAGTGAGTGAATGTTGTCAGTGAATGTTGTCAGTGAGTGAAAGTTGTCAGTGAGTGAATGTTGTCAGTGAGTGAATGTTGTCAGTGAATGTTGTCAGTGAGTGAATGTTGTCAGTGAATGTTGTCAGTGAGTGAATGTTGTCAGAGAGTGAATGTTGTCAGTGAATGTTGTCAGTGAGCGAATGTTGTCAGTGAATGTTGTCAGTGAGTGAATGTTGTCAGTGAATGTTGTCAGTGAGTGAATGTTGTCAGTGAATGTTGTCAGTGAGTGAATGTTGTCAGTGAGTGAATGTTGTCAGGGAGTGAATGTTGTCAGTGAATGTTGTCAGTGAGCAAATGTTGTCAGTGAATGTTGTCAGTGAGTGAATGTTGTCAGTGAGTGAATGTTGTCAGTGAATGTTGTCAGAGAGTGAATGTTGTCAGTGAATGTTGTCAGTGAGTGAATGTTGTCAGTGAATGTTGTCAGTGAATGTTGTCAGTGAATGTTGTCAGTGAGTGAATGTTGTCAGAGAGTGAATGTTGTCAGTGAGTGAATGTTGTCAGTGAATGTTGTCAGTGAGTGAATGTTGTCAGTGAATGTTGTCAGTGAGTGAATGTTGTCAGTGAATGTTGTCAGTGAGTGAATGTTGTCAGTGAATGTTGTCAGTGAGTGAATGTTGTCAGTGAATGTTGTCAGTGAGTGAATGTTGTCAGTGAATGTTGTCAGTGAGTGAATGTTGTCAGTGAATGTTGTCAGTGAGTGAATGTTGTCAGTGAATGTTGTCAGTGAGTGAATGTTGTCAGTGAATGTTGTCAGTGAGTGAATGTTGTCAGTGAGTGAATGTTGTCAGTGAATGTTGTCAGTGAGTGAATGTTGTCAGTGAATGTTGTCAGTGAGTGAATGTTGTCAGTGAATGTTGTCAGAGAGTGAATGTTGTCAGTGAATGTTGTCAGTGAGTGAATGTTGTCAGTGAATGTTGTCAGTGAATGTTGTCAGTGAATGTTGTCAGTGAGTGAATGTTGTCAGAGAGTGAATGTTGTCAGTGAGTGAATGTTGTCAGTGAATGTTGTCAGTGAGTGAATGTTGTCAGTGAATGTTGTCAGTGAGTGAATGTTGTCAGTGAGTGAATGTTGTCAGTGAATGTTGTCAGTGAGTGAATGTTGTCAGTGAATGTTGTCAGTGAGCGAATGTTGTCAGTGAATGTTGTCAGTGAGTGAATGTTGTCAGTGAATGTTGTCAGTGAGTGAATGTTGTCAGTGAATGTTGTCAGTGAGTGAATGTTGTCAGTGAATGTTGTCAGTGAATGTTGTCAGTGAATGTTGTCAGTGAGTGAATGTTGTCAGAGAGTGAATGTTGTCAGTGAGTGAATGTTGTCAGTGAATGTTGTCAGTGAGTGAATGTTGTCAGTGAATGTTGTCAGTGAGTGAATGTTGTCAGTGAGTGAATGTTGTCAGTGAATGTTGTCAGTGAGTGAATGTTGTCAGTGAATGTTGTCAGTGAGCGAATGTTGTCAGTGAATGTTGTCAGTGAGTGAATGTTGTCAGTGAATGTTGTCAGTGAGTGAATGTTGTCAGTGAATGTTGTCAGTGAGTGAATGTTGTCAGTGAATGTTGTCAGTGAGTGAATGTTGTCAGAAAATGTTGTCAGTGAGTGAATGTTGTCAGTGAATGTTGTCAGTGAGTGAATGTTGTCAGTGAATGTTGTCAGTGAGTGAATGTTGTCAGTGAATGTTGTCAGTGAGTGAATGTTGTCAGTGAATGTTGTCAGTGAGTGAATGTTGTCAGTGAATGTTGTCAGAGAGTGAATGTTGTCAGTGAATGTTGTCAGTGAGCGAATGTTGTCAGTGAATGTTGTCAGTGAGTGAATGTTGTCAGTGAATGTTGTCAGTGAGTGAATGTTGTCAGTGAATGTTGTCAGTGAGTGAATGTTGTCAGTGAGTGTATGTTGTCAGTGAGTGAATGTTGTCAGTGAATGTTGTCAGTGAGTGAATGTTGTCAGTGAGTGAATGTTGTCAGTGAATGTTGTCAGTGAGTGAATGTTGTCAGAGAGTGAATGTTGTCAGTGAGTGAATGTTGTCAGTGAATGTTGTCAGTGAGTGAATGTTGTCAGTGAGTGAATGTTGTCAGTGAGTGAATGTTGTCAGTGAGTGAATGTTGTCAGTGAATGTTGTCAGTGAGTGAATGTTGTCAGTGAGTGAATGTTGTCAGTGAATGTTGTCAGTGAGTGAATGTTGTCAGTGAGTGAATGTTGTCAGTGAATGTTGTCAGTGAGTGAATGTTGTCAGTGAATGTTGTCAGTGAGTGAATGTTGTCAGTGAGTGAATGTTGTCAGTGAATGTTGTCAGTGAGTGAATGTTGTCAGAGAGTGAATGTTGTCAGTGAATGTTGTCAGTGAGTGAATGTTGTCAGTGAATGTTGTCAGTGAGTGAATGTTGTCAGTGAATGTTGTCAGTGAGTGAATGTTGTCAGTGAATGTTGTCAGTGAGTGAATGTTGTCAGAGAGTGAGTGTTGTCAGTGAATGTTGTCAGTGAGTGAATGTTGTCAGAGAGTGAATGTTGTCAGTGAATGTTGTCAGTGAGTGAATGTTGTCAGTGAATGTTGTCAGTGAGTGAATGTTGTCAGTGAATGTTGTCAGTGAGTGAATGTTGTCAGAGAGTGAATGTTGTCAGTGAGTGAATGTTGTCAGTGAATGTTGTCAGTGAGTGAATGTTGTCAGTGAATGTTGTCAGTGAGTGAATGTTGTCAGTGAGTGAATGTTGTCAGAGAGTGAATGTTGTCAGTGAATGTTGTCAGTGAGTGAATGTTGTCAGTGAATGTTGTCAGAGAGTGAATGTTGTCAGAGAGTGAATGTTGTCAGTGAATGTTGTCAGTGAGTGAATGTTGTCAGTGAGTGAATGTTGTCAGGGAGTGAATGTTGTCAGTGAATGTTGTCAGTGAGCGAATGTTGTCAGTGAATGTTGTCAGTGAGTGAATGTTGTCAGTGAATGTTGTCAGTGAGTGAATGTTGTCAGTGAATGTTGTCAGTGAGTGAATGTTGTCAGTGAATGTTGTCAGTGAGTGAATGTTGTCAGTGAGTGAATGTTGTCAGAGAGTGAATGTTGTCAGTGAATGTTGTCAGTGAGCGAATGTTGTCAGTGAATGTTATCAGTGAGTGAATGTTGTCAGTGAATGTTGTCAGTGAGTGAATGTTGTCAGTGAATGTTGTCAGTGAGTGAATGTTGTCAGTGAGTGAATGTTGTCAGGGAGTGAATGTTGTCAGTGAATGTTGTCAGTGAGCGAATGTTGTCAGTGAATGTTGTCAGTGAGTGAATGTTGTCAGTGAATGTTGTCAGTGAGTGAATGTTGTCAGTGAATGTTGTCAGTGAATGTTGTCAGTGAGTGAATGTTGTCAGAGAGTGAATGTTGTCAGTGAGTGAATGTTGTCAGTGAATGTTGTCAGTGAGTGAATGTTGTCAGTGAATGTTGTCAGTGAGTGAATGTTGTCAGTGAATGTTGTCAGTGAGTGAATGTTGTCAGTGAGTGAATGTTGTCAGAGAGTGAATGTTGTCAGTGAATGTTGTCAGTGAGCGAATGTTGTCAGTGAATGTTGTCAGTGAGTGAATGTTGTCAGTGAATGTTGTCAGTGAGTGAATGTTGTCAGTGAATGTTGTCAGTGAGTGAATGTTGTCAGTGAATGTTGTCAGTGAGTGAATGTTGTCAGTGAGTGTATGTTGTCAGTGAGTGAATGTTGTCAGTGAATGTTGTCAGTGAGTGAATGTTGTCAGTGAGTGAATGTTGTCAGTGAATGTTGTCAGTGAGTGAATGTTGTCAGAGAGTGAATGTTGTCAGTGAATGTTGTCAGTGAGTGAATGTTGTCAGTGAATGTTGTCAGTGAGTGAATGTTGTCAGTGAGTGAATGTTGTCAGTGAGTGAATGTTGTCAGTGAATGTTGTCAGTGAGTGAATGTTGTCAGTGAGTGAATGTTGTCAGTGAATGTTGTCAGTGAGTGAATGTTGTCAGTGAGTGAATGTTGTCAGTGAATGTTGTCAGTGAGTGAATGTTGTCAGTGAATGTTGTCAGTGAGTGAATGTTGTCAGAGAGTGAATGTTGTCAGTGAATGTTGTCAGTGAGCGAATGTTGTCAGTGAATGTTGTCAGTGAGTGAATGTTGTCAGAAAATGTTGTCAGTGAGTGAATGTTGTCAGTGAATGTTGTCAGTGAGTGAATGTTGTCAGTGAGTGAATGTTGTCAGAGAGTGAATGTTGTCAGTGAATGTTGTCAGTGAGCGAATGTTGTCAGTGAATGTTGTCAGTGAGTGAATGTTGTCAGTGAATGTTGTCAGTGAGTGAATGTTGTCAGTGAATGTTGTCAGTGAGTGAATGTCGTCAGTGAGTGTATGTTGTCAGTGAGTGAATGTTGTCAGTGAATGTTGTCAGTGAGTGAATGTTGTCAGTGAGTGAATGTTGTCAGAGAGTGAATGTTGTCAGTGAATGTTGTCAGTGAGTGAATGTTGTCAGTGAATGTTGTCAGTGAGTGAATGTTGTCAGTGAATGTTGTCAGTGAGTGAATGTTGTCAGTGAATGTTGTCAGTGAGTGAATGTTGTCAGTGAATGTTGTCAGTGAGTGAAAGTTGTCAGTGAGTGAATGTTGTCAGTGAGTGAATGTTGTCAGTGAATGTTGTCAGTGAGTGAATGTTGTCAGTGAATGTTGTCAGTGAGTGAATGTTGTCAGAGAGTGAATGTTGTCAGTGAATGTTGTCAGTGAGCGAATGTTGTCAGTGAATGTTGTCAGTGAGTGAATGTTGTCAGTGAATGTTGTCAGTGAGTGAATGTTGTCAGTGAATGTTGTCAGTGAGTGAATGTTGTCAGTGAGTGAATGTTGTCAGGGAGTGAATGTTGTCAGTGAATGTTGTCAGTGAGCAAATGTTGTCAGTGAATGTTGTCAGTGAGTGAATGTTGTCAGTGAGTGAATGTTGTCAGTGAATGTTGTCAGAGAGTGAATGTTGTCAGTGAATGTTGTCAGTGAGTGAATGTTGTCAGTGAATGTTGTCAGTGAATGTTGTCAGTGAATGTTGTCAGTGAGTGAATGTTGTCAGAGAGTGAATGTTGTCAGTGAGTGAATGTTGTCAGTGAATGTTGTCAGTGAGTGAATGTTGTCAGTGAATGTTGTCAGTGAGTGAATGTTGTCAGTGAATGTTGTCAGTGAGTGAATGTTGTCAGTGAATGTTGTCAGTGAGTGAATGTTGTCAGTGAATGTTGTCAGTGAGTGAATGTTGTCAGTGAATGTTGTCAGTGAGTGAATGTTGTCAGTGAATGTTGTCAGTGAGTGAATGTTGTCAGTGAATGTTGTCAGTGAGTGAATGTTGTCAGTGAGTGAATGTTGTCAGTGAATGTTGTCAGTGAGTGAATGTTGTCAGTGAATGTTGTCAGTGAGTGAATGTTGTCAGTGAATGTTGTCAGAGAGTGAATGTTGTCAGTGAATGTTGTCAGTGAGTGAATGTTGTCAGTGAATGTTGTCAGTGAATGTTGTCAGTGAATGTTGTCAGTGAGTGAATGTTGTCAGAGAGTGAATGTTGTCAGTGAGTGAATGTTGTCAGTGAATGTTGTCAGTGAGTGAATGTTGTCAGTGAATGTTGTCAGTGAGTGAATGTTGTCAGTGAGTGAATGTTGTCAGTGAATGTTGTCAGTGAGTGAATGTTGTCAGTGAATGTTGTCAGTGAGCGAATGTTGTCAGTGAATGTTGTCAGTGAGTGAATGTTGTCAGTGAATGTTGTCAGTGAGTGAATGTTGTCAGTGAATGTTGTCAGTGAGTGAATGTTGTCAGTGAATGTTGTCAGTGAATGTTGTCAGTGAATGTTGTCAGTGAGTGAATGTTGTCAGAGAGTGAATGTTGTCAGTGAGTGAATGTTGTCAGTGAATGTTGTCAGTGAGTGAATGTTGTCAGTGAATGTTGTCAGTGAGTGAATGTTGTCAGTGAGTGAATGTTGTCAGTGAATGTTGTCAGTGAGTGAATGTTGTCAGTGAATGTTGTCAGTGAGCGAATGTTGTCAGTGAATGTTGTCAGTGAGTGAATGTTGTCAGTGAATGTTGTCAGTGAGTGAATGTTGTCAGTGAATGTTGTCAGTGAGTGAATGTTGTCAGAAAATGTTGTCAGTGAGTGAATGTTGTCAGTGAATGTTGTCAGTGAGTGAATGTTGTCAGTGAATGTTGTCAGTGAGTGAATGTTGTCAGTGAATGTTGTCAGTGAGTGAATGTTGTCAGTGAATGTTGTCAGTGAGTGAATGTTGTCAGTGAGTGAATGTTGTCAGAGAGTGAATGTTGTCAGTGAATGTTGTCAGTGAGCGAATGTTGTCAGTGAATGTTGTCAGTGAGTGAATGTTGTCAGTGAATGTTGTCAGTGAGTGAATGTTGTCAGTGAATGTTGTCAGTGAGTGAATGTTGTCAGTGAATGTTGTCAGTGAGTGAATGTTGTCAGTGAGTGTATGTTGTCAGTGAGTGAATGTTGTCAGTGAATGTTGTCAGTGAGTGAATGTTGTCAGTGAGTGAATGTTGTTAGTGAATGTTGTCAGTGAGTGAATGTTGTCAGAGAGTGAATGTTGTCAGTGAATGTTGTCAGTGAGTGAATGTTGTCAGTGAATGTTGTCAGTGAGTGAATGTTGTCAGTGAGTGAATGTTGTCAGTGAGTGAATGTTGTCAGTGAGTGAATGTTGTCAGTGAATGTTGTCAGTGAGTGAATGTTGTCAGTGAGTGAATGTTGTCAGTGAATGTTGTCAGTGAGTGAATGTTGTCAGTGAGTGAATGTTGTCAGTGAATGTTGTCAGTGAGTGAATGTTGTCAGTGAATGTTGTCAGTGAGTGAATGTTGTCAGTGAGTGAATGTTGTCAGTGAATGTTGTCAGTGAGTGAATGTTGTCAGAGAGTGAATGTTGTCAGTGAATGTTGTCAGTGAGTGAATGTTGTCAGTGAATGTTGTCAGTGAGTGAATGTTGTCAGTGAATGTTGTCAGTGAGTGAATGTTGTCAGTGAATGTTGTCAGTGAGTGAATGTTGTCAGTGAATGTTGTCAGTGAGTGAATGTTGTCAGAGAGTGAGTGTTGTCAGTGAATGTTGTCAGTGAGTGAATGTTGTCAGAGAGTGAATGTTGTCAGTGAATGTTGTCAGTGAGTGAATGTTGTCAGTGAATTTTGTCAGTGAGTGAATGTTGTCAGTGAATGTTGTCAGTGAGTGAATGTTGTCAGAGAGTGAATGTTGTCAGTGAGTGAATGTTGTCAGTGAATGTTGTCAGTGAGTGAATGTTGTCAGTGAATGTTGTCAGTGAGTGAATGTTGTCAGTGAGTGAATGTTGTCAGAGAGTGAATGTTGTCAGTGAATGTTGTCAGTGAGTGAATGTTGTCAGTGAATGTTGTCAGAGAGTGAATGTTGTCAGAGAGTGAATGTTGTCAGTGAATGTTGTCAGTGAGTGAATGTTGTCAGTGAGTGAATGTTGTCAGGGAGTGAATGTTGTCAGTGAATGTTGTCAGTGAGCGAATGTTGTCAGTGAATGTTGTCAGTGAGTGAATGTTGTCAGTGAATGTTGTCAGTGAGTGAATGTTGTCAGTGAATGTTGTCAGTGAGTGAATGTTGTCAGTGAATGTTGTCAGTGAGTGAATGTTGTCAGTGAGTGAATGTTGTCAGAGAGTGAATGTTGTCAGTGAATGTTGTCAGTGAGCGAATGTTGTCAGTGAATGTTATCAGTGAGTGAATGTTGTCAGTGAATGTTGTCAGTGAGTGAATGTTGTCAGTGAATGTTGTCAGTGAGTGAATGTTGTCAGTGAGTGAATGTTGTCAGGGAGTGAATGTTGTCAGTGAATGTTGTCAGTGAGCGAATGTTGTCAGTGAATGTTGTCAGTGAGTGAATGTTGTCAGTGAATGTTGTCAGTGAGTGAATGTTGTCAGTGAATGTTGTCAGTGAGTGAATGTTGTCAGTGAGTGAATGTTGTCAGTGAATGTTGTCAGTGAGTGAATGTTGTCAGTGAATGTTGTCAGTGAGTGAATGTTGTCAGTGAGTGAATGTTGTCAGAGAGTGAATGTTGTCAGTGAATGTTGTCAGTGAGCGAATGTTGTCAGTGAATGTTGTCAGTGAGTGAATGTTGTCAGTGAATGTTGTCAGAGAGTGAATGTTGTCAGTGAGTGAATGTTGTCAGTGAATGTTGTCAGTGAGTGAATGTTGTCAGTGAATGTTGTCAGTGAGTGTATGTTGTCAGTGAGTGAATGTTGTCAGTGAATGTTGTCAGTGAGTGAATGTTGTCAGTGAGTGAATGTTGTCAGTGAGTGAATGTTGTCAGTGAGTGAATGTTGTCAGTGAATGTTGTCAGTGAGTGAATGTTGTCAGTGAGTGAATGTTGTCAGTGAATGTTGTCAGTGAATGTTGTCAGTCAGTGAATGTTGTCAGAGAGTGAATGTTGTCAGTGAGTGAATGTTGTCAGTGAGTGAATGTTGTCAGTGAATGTTGTCAGTGAGTGAATGTTGTCAGTGAATGTTGTCAGTGAGTGAATGTTGTCAGTGAATGTTGTCAGTGAGTGAATGTTGTCAGTGAATGTTGTCAGTGAGTGAATGTTGTCAGAGAGTGAATGTTGTCAGTGAATGTTGTCAGTGAGTGAATGTTGTCAGTGAATGTTGTCAGTGAGTGAATGTTGTCAGTGAGTGAATGTTGTCAGTGAGTGAATGTTGTCAGTGAGTGAATGTTGTCAGTGAATGTTGTCAGTGAGTGAATGTTGTCAGTGAGTGAATGTTGTCAGTGAATGTTGTCAGTGAGTGAATGTTGTCAGTGAGTGAATGTTGTCAGTGAATGTTGTCAGTGAGTGAATGTTGTCAGTGAATGTTGTCAGTGAGTGAATGTTGTCAGTGAGTGAATGTTGTCAGTGAATGTTGTCAGTGAGTGAATGTTGTCAGTGAATGTTGTCAGTGAGTGAATGTTGTCAGAGAGTGAATGTTGTCAGTGAATGTTGTCAGTGAGTGAATGTTGTCAGTGAATGTTGTCAGTGAGTGAATGTTGTCAGTGAATGTTGTCAGTGAGTGAATGTTGTCAGTGAATGTTGTCAGTGGGTGAATGTTGTCAGAGAGTGAGTGTTGTCAGTGAATGTTGTCAGTGAGTGAATGTTGTCAGTGAATGTTGTCAGTGAGTGAATGTTGTCAGTGAATGTTGTCAGTGAGTGAATGTTGTCAGTGAATGTTGTCAGTGAGTGAATGTTGTCAGAGAGTGAATGTTGTCAGTGAATGTTGTCAGTGAGTGAATGTTGTCAGTGAATGTTGTCAGTGAGTGAATGTTGTCAGTGAGTGAATGTTGTCAGTGAGTGAATGTTGTCAGTGAGTGAATGTTGTCAGTGAATGTTGTCAGTGAGTGAATGTTGTCAGTGAGTGAATGTTGTCAGTGAATGTTGTCAGTGAGTGAATGTTGTCAGTGAATGTTGTCAGTGAGTGAATGTTGTCAGTGAATGTTGTCAGTGAGTGAATGTTGTCAGTGAGTGAATGTTGTCAGTGAATGTTGTCAGTGAGTGAATGTTGTCAGTGAATGTTGTCAGTGAGTGAATGTTGTCAGAGAGTGAATGTTGTCAGTGAATGTTGTCAGTGAGTGAATGTTGTCAGTGAATGTTGTCAGTGAGTGAATGTTGTCAGTGAATGTTGTCAGTGAGTGAATGTTGTCAGTGAATGTTGTCAGTGAGTGAATGTTGTCAGAGAGTGAGTGTTGTCAGTGAATGTTGTCAGTGAGTGAATGTTGTCAGAGAGTGAATGTTGTCAGTGAATGTTGTCAGTGAGTGAATGTTGTCAGTGAATGTTGTCAGTGAGTGAATGTTGTCAGAGAGTGAATGTTGTCAGTGAGTGAATGTTGTCAGTGAATGTTGTCAGTGAGTGAATGTTGTCAGTGAATGTTGTCAGAGAGTGAATGTTGTCAGAGAGTGAATGTTGTCAGTGAATGTTGTCAGTGAGTGAATGTTGTCAGTGAGTGAATGTTGTCAGGGAGTGAATGTTGTCAGTGAATGTTGTCAGTGAGCGAATGTTGTCAGTGAATGTTGTCAGTGAGTGAATGTTGTCAGTGAATGTTGTCAGTGAGTGAATGTTGTCAGTGAATGTTGTCAGTGAGTGAATGTTGTCAGTGAATGTTGTCAGTGAGTGAATGTTGTCAGTGAGTGAATGTTGTCAGAGAGTGAATGTTGTCAGTGAATGTTGTCAGTGAGCGAATGTTGTCAGTGAATGTTATCAGTGAGTGAATGTTGTCAGTGAATGTTGTCAGTGAGTGAATGTTGTCAGTGAATGTTGTCAGTGAGTGAATGTTGTCAGTGAGTGAATGTTGTCAGGGAGTGAATGTTGTCAGTGAATGTTGTCAGTGAGCGAATGTTGTCAGTGAATGTTGTCAGTGAGTGAATGTTGTCAGTGAATGTTGTCAGTGAGTGAATGTTGTCAGTGAATGTTGTCAGTGAGTGAATGTTGTCAGTGAGTGAATGTTGTCAGTGAATGTTGTCAGTGAGTGAATGTTGTCAGTGAATGTTGTCAGTGAGTGAATGTTGTCAGTGAATGTTGTCAGTGAGTGAATGTTGTCAGTGAGTGAATGTTGTCAGAGAGTGAATGTTGTCAGTGAATGTTGTCAGTGAGCGAATGTTGTCAGTGAATGTTGTCAGTGAGTGAATGTTGTCAGTGAATGTTGTCAGAGAGTGAATGTTGTCAGTGAGTGAATGTTGTCAGTAAATGTTGTCAGTGAGTGAATGTTGTCAGTGAATGTTGTCAGTGAGTGTATGTTGTCAGTGAGTGAATGTTGTCAGTGAATGTTGTCAGTGAGTGAATGTTGTCAGTGAATGTTGTCAGTGAGTGAATGTTGTCAGTGAATGTTGTCAGTGAGTGAATGTTGTCAGTGAGTGAATGTTGTCAGTGAATGTTGTCAGTGAATGTTGTCAGTCAGTGAATGTTGTCAGAGAGTGAATGTTGTCAGTGAATGTTGTCAGTGAGCGAATGTTGTCAGTGAATGTTATCAGTGAGTGAATGTTGTCAGTGAATGTTGTCAGTGAGTGAATGTTGTCAGTGAATGTTGTCAGTGAGTGAATGTTGTCAGTGAGTGAATGTTGTCAGGGAGTGAATGTTGTCAGTGAATGTTGTCAGTGAGCGAATGTTGTCAGTGAATGTTGTCAGTGAGTGAATGTTGTCAGTGAATGTTGTCAGTGAGTGAATGTTGTCAGTGAGTGAATGTTGTCAGTGAATGTTGTCAGTGAGTGAATGTTGTCAGTGAATGTTGTCAGTGAGTGAATGTTGTCAGTGAATGTTGTCAGTGAGTGAATGTTGTCAGTGAGTGAATGTTGTCAGAGAGTGAATGTTGTCAGTGAATGTTGTCAGTGAGCGAATGTTGTCAGTGAATGTTGTCAGTGAGTGAATGTTGTCAGTGAATGTTGTCAGAGAGTGAATGTTGTCAGTGAGTGAATGTTGTCAGTGAATGTTGTCAGTGAGTGAATGTTGTCAGTGAATGTTGTCAGTGAGTGTATGTTGTCAGTGAGTGAATGTTGTCAGTGAATGTTGTCAGTGAGTGAATGTTGTCAGTGAGTGAATGTTGTCAGTGAGTGAATGTTGTCAGTGAGTGAATGTTGTCAGTGAATGTTGTCAGTGAGTGAATGTTGTCAGTGAGTGAATGTTGTCAGTGAATGTTGTCAGTGAATGTTGTCAGTCAGTGAATGTTGTCAGAGAGTGAATGTTGTCAGTGAGTGAATGTTGTCAGTGAGTGAATGTTGTCAGTGAATGTTGTCAGTGAGTGAATGTTGTCAGTGAATGTTGTCAGTGAGTGAATGTTGTCAGTGAATGTTGTCAGTGAGTGAATGTTGTCAGTGAATGTTGTCAGTGAGTGAATGTTGTCAGAGAGTGAATGTTGTCAGTGAATGTTGTCAGTGAGTGAATGTTGTCAGTGAATGTTGTCAGTGAGTGAATGTTGTCAGTGAGTGAATGTTGTCAGTGAGTGAATGTTGTCAGTGAGTGAATGTTGTCAGTGAATGTTGTCAGTGAGTGAATGTTGTCAGTGAGTGAATGTTGTCAGTGAATGTTGTCAGTGAGTGAATGTTGTCAGTGAGTGAATGTTGTCAGTGAATGTTGTCAGTGAGTGAATGTTGTCAGTGAATGTTGTCAGTGAGTGAATGTTGTCAGTGAGTGAATGTTGTCAGTGAATGTTGTCAGTGAGTGAATGTTGTCAGTGAATGTTGTCAGTGAGTGAATGTTGTCAGAGAGTGAATGTTGTCAGTGAATGTTGTCAGTGAGTGAATGTTGTCAGTGAATGTTGTCAGTGAGTGAATGTTGTCAGTGAATGTTGTCAGTGAGTGAATGTTGTCAGTGAATGTTGTCAGTGAGTGAATGTTGTCAGAGAGTGAGTGTTGTCAGTGAATGTTGTCAGTGAGTGAATGTTGTCAGTGAATGTTGTCAGTGAGTGAATGTTGTCAGTGAATGTTGTCAGTGAGTGAATGTTGTCAGTGAATGTTGTCAGTGAGTGAATGTTGTCAGAGAGTGAATGTTGTCAGTGAATGTTGTCAGTGAGTGAATGTTGTCAGTGAATGTTGTCAGTGAGTGAATGTTGTCAGTGAGTGAATGTTGTCAGTGAGTGAATGTTGTCAGTGAGTGAATGTTGTCAGTGAATGTTGTCAGTGAGTGAATGTTGTCAGTGAGTGAATGTTGTCAGTGAATGTTGTCAGTGAGTGAATGTTGTCAGTGAATGTTGTCAGTGAGTGAATGTTGTCAGTGAATGTTGTCAGTGAGTGAATGTTGTCAGTGAATGTTGTCAGTGAGTGAATGTTGTCAGTGAATGTTGTCAGTGAGTGAATGTTGTCAGAGAGTGAATGTTGTCAGTGAATGTTGTCAGTGAGTGAATGTTGTCAGTGAATGTTGTCAGTGAGTGAATGTTGTCAGTGAATGTTGTCAGTGAGTGAATGTTGTCAGTGAATGTTGTCAGTGAGTGAATGTTGTCAGAGAGTGAGTGTTGTCAGTGAATGTTGTCAGTGAGTGAATGTTGTCAGAGAGTGAATGTTGTCAGTGAATGTTGTCAGTGAGTGAATGTTGTCAGTGAATGTTGTCAGTGAGTGAATGTTGTCAGAGAGTGAATGTTGTCAGTGAGTGAATGTTGTCAGTGAATGTTGTCAGTGAGTGAATGTTGTCAGTGAATGTTGTCAGTGAGTGAATGTTGTCAGAGAGTGAATGTTGTCAGTGAATGTTGTCAGTGAGTGAATGTTGTCAGTGAATGTTGTCAGAGAGTGAATGTTGTCAGAGAGTGAATGTTGTCAGTGAATGTTGTCAGTGAGTGAATGTTGTCAGTGAGTGAATGTTGTCAGGGAGTGAATGTTGTCAGTGAATGTTGTCAGTGAGCGAATGTTGTCAGTGAATGTTGTCAGTGAGTGAATGTTGTCAGTGAATGTTGTCAGTGAGTGAATGTTGTCAGTGAATGTTGTCAGTGAGTGAATGTTGTCAGTGAATGTTGTCAGTGAGTGAATGTTGTCAGTGAGTGAATGTTGTCAGAGAGTGAATGTTGTCAGTGAATGTTGTCAGTGAGCGAATGTTGTCAGTGAATGTTATCAGTGAGTGAATGTTGTCAGTGAATGTTGTCAGTGAGTGAATGTTGTCAGTGAATGTTGTCAGTGAGTGAATGTTGTCAGTGAGTGAATGTTGTCAGGGAGTGAATGTTGTCAGTGAATGTTGTCAGTGAGCGAATGTTGTCAGTGAATGTTGTCAGTGAGTGAATGTTGTCAGTGAATGTTGTCAGTGAGTGAATGTTGTCAGTGAATGTTGTCAGTGAGTGAATGTTGTCAGTGAGTGAATGTTGTCAGTGAATGTTGTCAGTGAGTGAATGTTGTCAGTGAATGTTGTCAGTGAGTGAATGTTGTCAGTGAATGTTGTCAGTGAGTGAATGTTGTCAGTGAGTGAATGTTGTCAGAGAGTGAATGTTGTCAGTGAATGTTGTCAGTGAGCGAATGTTGTCAGTGAATGTTGTCAGTGAGTGAATGTTGTCAGTGAATGTTGTCAGAGAGTGAATGTTGTCAGTGAGTGAATGTTGTCAGTAAATGTTGTCAGTGAGTGAATGTTGTCAGTGAATGTTGTCAGTGAGTGTATGTTGTCAGTGAGTGAATGTTGTCAGTGAATGTTGTCAGTGAGTGAATGTTGTCAGTGAGTGAATGTTGTCAGTGAATGTTGTCAGTGAGTGAATGTTGTCAGTGAATGTTGTCAGTGAGTGAATGTTGTCAGTGAGTGAATGTTGTCAGTGAATGTTGTCAGTGAATGTTGTCAGTCAGTGAATGTTGTCAGAGAGTGAATGTTGTCAGTGAATGTTGTCAGTGAGCGAATGTTGTCAGTGAATGTTATCAGTGAGTGAATGTTGTCAGTGAATGTTGTCAGTGAGTGAATGTTGTCAGTGAATGTTGTCAGTGAGTGAATGTTGTCAGTGAGTGAATGTTGTCAGGGAGTGAATGTTGTCAGTGAATGTTGTCAGTGAGCGAATGTTGTCAGTGAATGTTGTCAGTGAGTGAATGTTGTCAGTGAATGTTGTCAGTGAGTGAATGTTGTCAGTGAATGTTGTCAGTGAGTGAATGTTGTCAGTGAATGTTGTCAGTGAGTGAATGTTGTCAGTGAATGTTGTCAGTGAATGTTGTCAGTGAGTGAATGTTGTCAGTGAATGTTGTCAGTGAGTGAATGTTGTCAGAGAGTGAATGTTGTCAGTGAATGTTGTCAGTGAGCGAATGTTGTCAGTGAATGTTGTCAGTGAGTGAATGTTGTCAGAAAATGTTGTCAGTGAGTGAATGTTGTCAGTGAATGTTGTCAGTGAGTGAATGTTGTCAGTGAGTGAATGTTGTCAGAGAGTGAATGTTGTCAGTGAATGTTGTCAGTGAGCGAATGTTGTCAGTGAATGTTGTCAGTGAGTGAATGTTGTCAGTGAATGTTGTCAGTGAGTGAATGTTGTCAGTGAATGTTGTCAGTGAGTGAATGTCGTCAGTGAGTGTATGTTGTCAGTGAGTGAATGTTGTCAGTGAATGTTGTCAGTGAGTGAATGTTGTCAGTGAGTGAATGTTGTCAGAGAGTGAATGTTGTCAGTGAATGTTGTCAGTGAGTGAATGTTGTCAGTGAATGTTGTCAGTGAGTGAATGTTGTCAGTGAATGTTGTCAGTGAGTGAATGTTGTCAGTGAATGTTGTCAGTGAGTGAATGTTGTCAGTGAATGTTGTCAGTGAGTGAAAGTTGTCAGTGAGTGAATGTTGTCAGTGAGTGAATGTTGTCAGTGAATGTTGTCAGTGAGTGAATGTTGTCAGTGAATGTTGTCAGTGAGTGAATGTTGTCAGAGAGTGAATGTTGTCAGTGAATGTTGTCAGTGAGCGAATGTTGTCAGTGAATGTTGTCAGTGAGTGAATGTTGTCAGTGAATGTTGTCAGTGAGTGAATGTTGTCAGTGAATGTTGTCAGTGAGTGAATGTTGTCAGTGAGTGAATGTTGTCAGGGAGTGAATGTTGTCAGTGAATGTTGTCAGTGAGCAAATGTTGTCAGTGAATGTTGTCAGTGAGTGAATGTTGTCAGTGAGTGAATGTTGTCAGTGAATGTTGTCAGAGAGTGAATGTTGTCAGTGAATGTTGTCAGTGAGTGAATGTTGTCAGTGAATGTTGTCAGTGAATGTTGTCAGTGAATGTTGTCAGTGAGTGAATGTTGTCAGAGAGTGAATGTTGTCAGTGAGTGAATGTTGTCAGTGAATGTTGTCAGTGAGTGAATGTTGTCAGTGAATGTTGTCAGTGAGTGAATGTTGTCAGTGAATGTTGTCAGTGAGTGAATGTTGTCAGTGAATGTTGTCAGTGAGTGAATGTTGTCAGTGAATGTTGTCAGTGAGTGAATGTTGTCAGTGAATGTTGTCAGTGAGTGAATGTTGTCAGTGAATGTTGTCAGTGAGTGAATGTTGTCAGTGAATGTTGTCAGTGAGTGAATGTTGTCAGTGAATGTTGTCAGTGAGTGAATGTTGTCAGTGAGTGAATGTTGTCAGTGAATGTTGTCAGTGAGTGAATGTTGTCAGTGAATGTTGTCAGTGAGTGAATGTTGTCAGTGAATGTTGTCAGAGAGTGAATGTTGTCAGTGAATGTTGTCAGTGAGTGAATGTTGTCAGTGAATGTTGTCAGTGAATGTTGTCAGTGAATGTTGTCAGTGAGTGAATGTTGTCAGAGAGTGAATGTTGTCAGTGAGTGAATGTTGTCAGTGAATGTTGTCAGTGAGTGAATGTTGTCAGTGAATGTTGTCAGTGAGTGAATGTTGTCAGTGAGTGAATGTTGTCAGTGAATGTTGTCAGTGAGTGAATGTTGTCAGTGAATGTTGTCAGTGAGCGAATGTTGTCAGTGAATGTTGTCAGTGAGTGAATGTTGTCAGTGAATGTTGTCAGTGAGTGAATGTTGTCAGTGAATGTTGTCAGTGAGTGAATGTTGTCAGTGAATGTTGTCAGTGAATGTTGTCAGTGAATGTTGTCAGTGAGTGAATGTTGTCAGAGAGTGAATGTTGTCAGTGAGTGAATGTTGTCAGTGAATGTTGTCAGTGAGTGAATGTTGTCAGTGAATGTTGTCAGTGAGTGAATGTTGTCAGTGAGTGAATGTTGTCAGTGAATGTTGTCAGTGAGTGAATGTTGTCAGTGAATGTTGTCAGTGAGCGAATGTTGTCAGTGAATGTTGTCAGTGAGTGAATGTTGTCAGTGAATGTTGTCAGTGAGTGAATGTTGTCAGTGAATGTTGTCAGTGAGTGAATGTTGTCAGTGAATGTTGTCAGTGAGTGAATGTTGTCAGAAAATGTTGTCAGTGAGTGAATGTTGTCAGTGAATGTTGTCAGTGAGTGAATGTTGTCAGTGAATGTTGTCAGTGAGTGAATGTTGTCAGTGAATGTTGTCAGTGAGTGAATGTTGTCAGTGAATGTTGTCAGTGAGTGAATGTTGTCAGTGAATGTTGTCAGAGAGTGAATGTTGTCAGTGAATGTTGTCAGTGAGCGAATGTTGTCAGTGAATGTTGTCAGTGAGTGAATGTTGTCAGTGAATGTTGTCAGTGAGTGAATGTTGTCAGTGAATGTTGTCAGTGAGTGAATGTTGTCAGTGAGTGTATGTTGTCAGTGAGTGAATGTTGTCAGTGAATGTTGTCAGTGAGTGAATGTTGTCAGTGAGTGAATGTTGTCAGTGAATGTTGTCAGTGAGTGAATGTTGTCAGAGAGTGAATGTTGTCAGTGAGTGAATGTTGTCAGTGAATGTTGTCAGTGAGTGAATGTTGTCAGTGAGTGAATGTTGTCAGTGAGTGAATGTTGTCAGTGAGTGAATGTTGTCAGTGAATGTTGTCAGTGAGTGAATGTTGTCAGTGAGTGAATGTTGTCAGTGAATGTTGTCAGTGAGTGAATGTTGTCAGTGAGTGAATGTTGTCAGTGAATGTTGTCAGTGAGTGAATGTTGTCAGTGAATGTTGTCAGTGAGTGAATGTTGTCAGTGAGTGAATGTTGTCAGTGAATGTTGTCAGTGAGTGAATGTTGTCAGAGAGTGAATGTTGTCAGTGAATGTTGTCAGTGAGTGAATGTTGTCAGTGAATGTTGTCAGTGAGTGAATGTTGTCAGTGAATGTTGTCAGTGAGTGAATGTTGTCAGTGAATGTTGTCAGTGAGTGAATGTTGTCAGAGAGTGAGTGTTGTCAGTGAATGTTGTCAGTGAGTGAATGTTGTCAGAGAGTGAATGTTGTCAGTGAATGTTGTCAGTGAGTGAATGTTGTCAGTGAATGTTGTCAGTGAGTGAATGTTGTCAGTGAATGTTGTCAGTGAGTGAATGTTGTCAGAGAGTGAATGTTGTCAGTGAGTGAATGTTGTCAGTGAATGTTGTCAGTGAGTGAATGTTGTCAGTGAATGTTGTCAGTGAGTGAATGTTGTCAGTGAGTGAATGTTGTCAGAGAGTGAATGTTGTCAGTGAATGTTGTCAGTGAGTGAATGTTGTCAGTGAATGTTGTCAGAGAGTGAATGTTGTCAGAGAGTGAATGTTGTCAGTGAATGTTGTCAGTGAGTGAATGTTGTCAGTGAGTGAATGTTGTCAGGGAGTGAATGTTGTCAGTGAATGTTGTCAGTGAGCGAATGTTGTCAGTGAATGTTGTCAGTGAGTGAATGTTGTCAGTGAATGTTGTCAGTGAGTGAATGTTGTCAGTGAATGTTGTCAGTGAGTGAATGTTGTCAGTGAATGTTGTCAGTGAGTGAATGTTGTCAGTGAGTGAATGTTGTCAGAGAGTGAATGTTGTCAGTGAATGTTGTCAGTGAGCGAATGTTGTCAGTGAATGTTATCAGTGAGTGAATGTTGTCAGTGAATGTTGTCAGTGAGTGAATGTTGTCAGTGAATGTTGTCAGTGAGTGAATGTTGTCAGTGAGTGAATGTTGTCAGGGAGTGAATGTTGTCAGTGAATGTTGTCAGTGAGCGAATGTTGTCAGTGAATGTTGTCAGTGAGTGAATGTTGTCAGTGAATGTTGTCAGTGAGTGAATGTTGTCAGTGAATGTTGTCAGTGAGTGAATGTTGTCAGTGAGTGAATGTTGTCAGTGAATGTTGTCAGTGAGTGAATGTTGTCAGTGAATGTTGTCAGTGAGTGAATGTTGTCAGTGAATGTTGTCAGTGAGTGAATGTTGTCAGTGAGTGAATGTTGTCAGAGAGTGAATGTTGTCAGTGAATGTTGTCAGTGAGCGAATGTTGTCAGTGAATGTTGTCAGTGAGTGAATGTTGTCAGTGAATGTTGTCAGAGAGTGAATGTTGTCAGTGAGTGAATGTTGTCAGTGAATGTTGTCAGTGAGTGAATGTTGTCAGTGAATGTTGTCAGTGAGTGTATGTTGTCAGTGAGTGAATGTTGTCAGTGAATGTTGTCAGTGAGTGAATGTTGTCAGTGAGTGAATGTTGTCAGTGAGTGAATGTTGTCAGTGAGTGAATGTTGTCAGTGAATGTTGTCAGTGAGTGAATGTTGTCAGTGAGTGAATGTTGTCAGTGAATGTTGTCAGTGAATGTTGTCAGTCAGTGAATGTTGTCAGAGAGTGAATGTTGTCAGTGAGTGAATGTTGTCAGTGAGTGAATGTTGTCAGTGAATGTTGTCAGTGAGTGAATGTTGTCAGTGAATGTTGTCAGTGAGTGAATGTTGTCAGTGAATGTTGTCAGTGAGTGAATGTTGTCAGTGAATGTTGTCAGTGAGTGAATGTTGTCAGAGAGTGAATGTTGTCAGTGAATGTTGTCAGTGAGTGAATGTTGTCAGTGAATGTTGTCAGTGAGTGAATGTTGTCAGTGAGTGAATGTTGTCAGTGAGTGAATGTTGTCAGTGAATGTTGTCAGTGAGTGAATGTTGTCAGTGAGTGAATGTTGTCAGTGAATGTTGTCAGTGAGTGAATGTTGTCAGTGAGTGAATGTTGTCAGTGAATGTTGTCAGTGAGTGAATGTTGTCAGTGAATGTTGTCAGTGAGTGAATGTTGTCAGTGAGTGAATGTTGTCAGTGAATGTTGTCAGTGAGTGAATGTTGTCAGTGAATGTTGTCAGTGAGTGAATGTTGTCAGAGAGTGAATGTTGTCAGTGAATGTTGTCAGTGAGTGAATGTTGTCAGTGAATGTTGTCAGTGAGTGAATGTTGTCAGTGAATGTTGTCAGTGAGTGAATGTTGTCAGAGAGTGAGTGTTGTCAGTGAATGTTGTCAGTGAGTGAATGTTGTCAGTGAATGTTGTCAGTGAGTGAATGTTGTCAGTGAATGTTGTCAGTGAGTGAATGTTGTCAGTGAATGTTGTCAGTGAGTGAATGTTGTCAGAGAGTGAATGTTGTCAGTGAATGTTGTCAGTGAGTGAATGTTGTCAGTGAATGTTGTCAGTGAGTGAATGTTGTCAGTGAGTGAATGTTGTCAGTGAGTGAATGTTGTCAGTGAGTGAATGTTGTCAGTGAATGTTGTCAGTGAGTGAATGTTGTCAGTGAGTGAATGTTGTCAGTGAATGTTGTCAGTGAGTGAATGTTGTCAGTGAGTGAATGTTGTCAGTGAATGTTGTCAGTGAGTGAATGTTGTCAGTGAATGTTGTCAGTGAGTGAATGTTGTCAGTGAGTGAATGTTGTCAGTGAATGTTGTCAGTGAGTGAATGTTGTCAGTGAATGTTGTCAGTGAGTGAATGTTGTCAGAGAGTGAATGTTGTCAATGAATGTTGTCAGTGAATGTTGTCAGTGAGTGAATGTTGTCAGTGAATGTTGTCAGTGAGTGAATGTTGTCAGTGAATGTTGTCAGTGAGTGAATGTTGTCAGTGAATGTTGTCAGTGAGTGAATGTTGTCAGTGAATGTTGTCAGTGAGTGAATGTTGTCAGAGAGTGAGTGTTGTCAGTGAATGTTGTCAGTGAGTGAATGTTGTCAGAGAGTGAATGTTGTCAGTGAATGTTGTCAGTGAGTGAATGTTGTCAGTGAATGTTGTCAGTGAGTGAATGTTGTCAGTGAATGTTGTCAGTGAGTGAATGTTGTCAGTGAATGTTGTCAGAGAGTGAATGTTGTCAGTGAGTGAATGTTGTCAGTGAATGTTGTCAGTGAGTGAATGTTGTCAGTGAATGTTGTCAGTGAGTGAATGTTGTCAGTGAGTGAATGTTGTCAGAGAGTGAATGTTGTCAGTGAATGTTGTCAGTGAGTGAATGTTGTCAGTGAATGTTGTCAGAGAGTGAATGTTGTCAGTGAATGTTGTCAGTGAGTGAATGTTGTCAGTGAGTGAATGTTGTCAGAGAGTGAATGTTGTCAGTGAATGTTGTCAGTGAGTGAATGTTGTCAGTGAATGTTGTCAGTGAGTGAATGTTGTCAGTGAATGTTGTCAGTGAGTGAATGTTGTCAGTGAATGTTGTCAGTGAGTGAATGTTGTCAGTGAGTGAATGTTGTCAGAGAGTGAATGTTGTCAGTGAATGTTGTCAGTGAGCGAATGTTGTCAGTGAATGTTATCAGTGAGTGAATGTTGTCAGTGAATGTTGTCAGTGAGTGAATGTTGTCAGTGAATGTTGTCAGTGAGTGAATGTTGTCAGTGAGTGAATGTTGTCAGGGAGTGAATGTTGTCAGTGAATGTTGTCAGTGAGCGAATGTTGTCAGTGAATGTTGTCAGTGAGTGAATGTTGTCAGTGAATGTTGTCAGTGAGTGAATGTTGTCAGTGAATGTTGTCAGTGAGTGAATGTTGTCAGTGAATGTTGTCAGTGAGTGAATGTTGTCAGTGAGTGAATGTTGTCAGAGAGTGAATGTTGTCAGTGAATGTTGTCAGTGAGCGAATGTTGTCAGTGAATGTTATCAGTGAGTGAATGTTGTCAGTGAATGTTGTCAGTGAGTGAATGTTGTCAGTGAATGTTGTCAGTGAGTGAATGTTGTCAGTGAGTGAATGTTGTCAGTGAGTGAATGTTGTCAGGGAGTGAATGTTGTCAGTGAATGTTGTCAGTGAGCGAATGTTGTCAGTGAATGTTGTCAGTGAGTGAATGTTGTCAGTGAATGTTGTCAGTGAGTGAATGTTGTCAGTGAATGTTGTCAGTGAGTGAATGTTGTCAGTGAATGTTGTCAGTGAGTGAATGTTGTCAGAGAGTGAATGTTGTCAGTGAATGTTGTCAGTGAGCGAATGTTGTCAGTGAATGTTGTCAGTGAGTGAATGTTGTCAGTGAATGTTGTCAGAGAGTGAATGTTGTCAGTGAGTGAATGTTGTCAGTGAATGTTGTCAGTGAGTGAATGTTGTCAGTGAATGTTGTCAGTGAGTGTATGTTGTCAGTGAGTGAATGTTGTCAGTGAGTGAATGTTGTCAGTGAGTGAATGTTGTCAGTGAATGTTGTCAGTGAGTGAATGTTGTCAGTGAGTGAATGTTGTCAGTGAATGTTGTCAGAGAGTGAATGTTGTCAGTGAATGTTGTCAGTGAATGTTGTCAGTCAGTGAATGTTGTCAGAGAGTGAATGTTGTCAGTGAGTGAATGTTGTCAGTGAATGTTGTCAGTGAGTGAATGTTGTCAGTGAATGTTGTCAGTGAGTGAATGTTGTCAGTGAATGTTGTCAGTGAGTGAATGTTGTCAGTGAATGTTGTCAGTGAGTGAATGTTGTCAGTGAGTGAATGTTGTCAGAGAGTGAATGTTGTCAGTGAATGTTGTCAGTGAGCGAATGTTGTCAGTGAATGTTATCAGTGAGTGAATGTTGTCAGTGAATGTTGTCAGTGAGTGAATGTTGTCAGTGAATGTTGTCAGTGAGTGAATGTTGTCAGTGAGTGAATGTTGTCAGGGAGTGAATGTTGTCAGTGAATGTTGTCAGTGAGCGAATGTTGTCAGTGAATGTTGTCAGTGAGTGAATGTTGTCAGTGAATGTTGTCAGTGAGTGAATGTTGTCAGTGAGTGAATGTTGTCAGTGAATGTTGTCAGTGAGTGAATGTTGTCAGTGAATGTTGTCAGTGAGTGAATGTTGTCAGTGAATGTTGTCAGTGAATGTTGTCAGTGAGTGAATGTTGTCAGTGAATGTTGTCAGTGAGTGAATGTTGTCAGAGAGTGAATGTTGTCAGTGAATGTTGTCAGTGAGCAAATGTTGTCAGTGAATGTTGTCAGTGAGTGAATGTTGTCAGAAAATGTTGTCAGTGAGTGAATGTTGTCAGTGAGTGAATGTTGTCAGTGAGTGAATGTTGTCAGAGAGTGAATGTTGTCAGTGAATGTTGTCAGTGAGCGAATGTTGTCAGTGAATGTTGTCAGTGAGTGAATGTTGTCAGTGAATGTTGTCAGTGAGTGAATGTTGTCAGGGAGTGAATGTTGTCAGTGAATGTTGTCAGTGAGTGAATGTTGTCAGTGAGTGAATGTTGTCAGAGAGTGAATGTTGTCAGTGAGTGAATGTTGTCAGTGAGTGAATGTTGTCAGTGAATGTTGTCAGTGAATGTTGTCAGTCAGTGAATGTTGTCAGAGAGTGAATGTTGTCAGTGAGTGAATGTTGTCAGTGAGTGAATGTTGTCAGTGAATGTTGTCAGTGAGTGAATGTTGTCAGTGAATGTTGTCAGTGAGTGAATGTTGTCAGTGAATGTTGTCAGTGAGTGAATGTTGTCAGTGAATGTTGTCAGTGAGTGAATGTTGTCAGTGAGTGAATGTTGTCAGAGAGTGAATGTTGTCAGTGAATGTTATCAGTGAGTGAATGTTGTCAGTGAATGTTGTCAGTGAGTGAATGTTGTCAGTGAATGTTGTCAGTGAGTGAATGTTGTCAGTGAGTGAATGTTGTCAGAGAGTGAATGTTGTCAGTGAATGTTGTCAGTGAGCGAATGTTGTCAGTGAATGTTATCAGTGAGTGAATGTTGTCAGTGAATGTTGTCAGTG
The DNA here is from genome assembly GCF_062004578.1 of Staurois parvus. Lineage (NCBI taxonomy): Eukaryota > Metazoa > Chordata > Amphibia > Anura > Ranidae > Staurois > Staurois parvus. The sequence goes on from NW_028320462.1 coordinate 52,828, forward strand.
AGTGAATGTTGTCAGTGAATGTTGTCAGTGAGTGAATGTTGTCAGTGAGTGAATGTTGTCAGGGAGTGAATGTTGTCAGTGAATGTTGTCAGTGAGCGAATGTTGTCAGTGAATGTTGTCAGTGAGTGAATGTTGTCAGTGAATGTTGTCAGTGAGTGAATGTTGTCAGTGAATGTTGTCAGTGAGTGAATGTTGTCAGTGAATGTTGTCAGTGAGTGAATGTTGTCAGAGAGTGAATGTTGTCAGTGAATGTTGTCAGTGAGCGAATGTTGTCAGTGAATGTTGTCAGTGAGTGAATGTTGTCAGTGAATGTTGTCAGAGAGTGAATGTTGTCAGTGAGTGAATGTTGTCAGTGAATGTTGTCAGTGAGTGAATGTTGTCAGTGAATGTTGTCAGTGAGTGTATGTTGTCAGTGAGTGAATGTTGTCAGTGAATGTTGTCAGTGAGTGAATGTTGTCAGTGAGTGAATGTTGTCAGTGAATGTTGTCAGTGAGTGAATGTTGTCAGTGAGTGAATGTTGTCAGTGAATGTTGTCAGTGAGTGAATGTTGTCAGTGAATGTTGTCAGTGAATGTTGTCAGTCAGTGAATGTTGTCAGAGAGTGAATGTTGTCAGTGAGTGAATGTTGTCAGTGAGTGAATGTTGTCAGTGAATGTTGTCAGTGAGTGAATGTTGTCAGTGAATGTTGTCAGTGAGTGAATGTTGTCAGTGAATGTTGTCAGTGAGTGAATGTTGTCAGTGAATGTTGTCAGTGAGTGAATGTTGTCAGTGAGTGAATGTTGTCAGAGAGTGAATGTTGTCAGTGAATGTTGTCAGTGAGCGAATGTTGTCAGTGAATGTTATCAGTGAGTGAATGTTGTCAGTGAATGTTGTCAGTGAGTGAATGTTGTCAGTGAATGTTGTCAGTGAGTGAATGTTGTCAGTGAGTGAATGTTGTCAGGGAGTGAATGTTGTCAGTGAATGTTGTCAGTGAGCGAATGTTGTCAGTGAATGTTGTCAGTGAGTGAATGTTGTCAGTGAATGTTGTCAGTGAGTGAATGTTGTCAGTGAGTGAATGTTGTCAGTGAATGTTGTCAGTGAGTGAATGTTGTCAGTGAATGTTGTCAGTGAGTGAATGTTGTCAGTGAATGTTGTCAGTGAATGTTGTCAGTGAGTGAATGTTGTCAGTGAATGTTGTCAGTGAGTGAATGTTGTCAGAGAGTGAATGTTGTCAGTGAATGTTGTCAGTGAGCAAATGTTGTCAGTGAATGTTGTCAGTGAGTGAATGTTGTCAGAAAATGTTGTCAGTGAGTGAATGTTGTCAGTGAGTGAATGTTGTCAGAGAGTGAATGTTGTCAGTGAATGTTGTCAGTGAGCGAATGTTGTCAGTGAATGTTGTCAGTGAGTGAATGTTGTCAGTGAATGTTGTCAGTGAGTGAATGTTGTCAGGGAGTGAATGTTGTCAGTGAATGTTGTCAGTGAGTGAATGTTGTCAGTGAATGTTGTCAGTGAGTGAATGTTGTCAGAGAGTGAATGTTGTCAGTGAGTGAATGTTGTCAGTGAGTGAATGTTGTCAGTGAATGTTGTCAGTGAATGTTGTCAGTCAGTGAATGTTGTCAGAGAGTGAATGTTGTCAGTGAGTGAATGTTGTCAGTGAGTGAATGTTGTCAGTGAATGTTGTCAGTGAGTGAATGTTGTCAGTGAATGTTGTCAGTGAGTGAATGTTGTCAGTGAATGTTGTCAGTGAGTGAATGTTGTCAGTGAATGTTGTCAGTGAGTGAATGTTGTCAGTGAGTGAATGTTGTCAGAGAGTGAATGTTGTCAGTGAATGTTATCAGTGAGTGAATGTTGTCAGTGAATGTTGTCAGTGAGTGAATGTTGTCAGTGAATGTTGTCAGTGAGTGAATGTTGTCAGTGAGTGAATGTTGTCAGGGAGTGAATGTTGTCAGTGAATGTTGTCAGTGAGCGAATGTTGTCAGTGAATGTTGTCAGTGAGTGAATGTTGTCAGTGAATGTTGTCAGTGAATGTTGTCAGTGAGTGAATGTTGTCAGTGAATGTTGTCAGTGAGTGAATGTTGTCAGAGAGTGAATGTTGTCAGTGAATGTTGTCAGTGAGCGAATGTTGTCAGTGAATGTTGTCAGTGAGTGAATGTTGTCAGTGAATGTTGTCAGTGAGCGAATGTTGTCAGTGAATGTTGTCAGTGAGTGAATGTTGTCAGTGAATGTTGTCAGTGAGTGAATGTTGTCAGGGAGTGAATGTTGTCAGTGAATGTTGTCAGTGAGTGAATGTTGTCAGTGAATGTTGTCAGTGAATGTTGTCAGTGAGTGAATGTTGTCAGAGAGTGAATGTTGTCAGTGAGTGAATGTTGTCAGTGAATGTTGTCAGTGAGTGAATGTTGTCAGTGAATGTTGTCAGTGAGTGAATGTTGTCAGTGAATGTTGTCAGTGAGTGAATGTTGTCAGTGAGTGAATGTTGTCAGAGAGTGAATGTTGTCAGTGAATGTTGTCAGTGAGCGAATGTTGTCAGTGAATGTTGTCAGTGAGTGAATGTTGTCAGTGAATGTTGTCAGTGAGTGAATGTTGTCAGTGAATGTTGTCAGTGAGTGAATGTTGTCAGTGAGTGAATGTTGTCAGTGAGTGTATGTTGTCAGTGAGTGAATGTTGTCAGTGAATGTTGTCAGTGAGTGAATGTTGTCAGTGAGTGAATGTTGTCAGAGAGTGAATGTTGTCAGTGAATGTTGTCAGTGAGTGAATGTTGTCAGTGAATGTTGTCAGTGAGTGAATGTTGTCAGTGAATGTTGTCAGTGAGTGAATGTTGTCAGTGAATGTTGTCAGTGAGTGAATGTTGTCAGTGAGTGAATGTTGTCAGAAAATGTTGTCAGTGAGTGAATGTTGTCAGTGAGTGAATGTTGTCAGTGAATGTTGTCAGTGAGTGAAAGTTGTCAGTGAGTGAATGTTGTCAGTGAGTGAATGTTGTCAGTGAATGTTGTCAGTGAGTGAATGTTGTCAGTGAATGTTGTCAGTGAGTGAATGTTGTCAGAGAGTGAATGTTGTCAGTGAATGTTGTCAGTGAGTGAATGTTGTCAGTGAATGTTGTCAGTGAGTGAATGTTGTCAGTGAATGTTGTCAGTGAGTGAATGTTGTCAGTGAGTGAATGTTGTCAGTGAGTGAATGTTGTCAGTGAGTGAATGTTGTCAGGGAGTGAATGTTGTCAGTGAATGTTGTCAGTGAGCGAATGTTGTCAGTGAATGTTGTCAGTGAGTGAATGTTGTCAGAGAGTGAATGTTGTCAGTGAATGTTGTCAGTGAGTGAATGTTGTCAGTGAATGTTGTCAGTGAGTGAATGTTGTCAGTGAGTGAATGTTGTCAGGGAGTGAATGTTGTCAGTGAATGTTGTCAGTGAGCGAATGTTGTCAGTGAATGTTGTCAGTGAGTGAATGTTGTCAGTGAGTGAATGTTGTCAGTGAATGTTGTCAGAGAGTGAATGTTGTCAGTGAATGTTGTCAGTGAGTGAATGTTGTCAGTGAATGTTGTCAGTGAATGTTGTCAGTGAATGTTGTCAGTGAGTGAATGTTGTCAGAGAGTGAATGTTGTCAGTGAGTGAATGTTGTCAGTGAGTGAATGTTGTCAGTGAATGTTGTCAGTGAGTGAATGTTGTCAGTGAGTGAATGTTGTCAGTGAATGTTGTCAGTGAGTGAATGTTGTCAGTGAATGTTGTCAGTGAGTGAAAGTTGTCAGTGAGTGAATGTTGTCAGTGAGTGAATGTTGTCAGTGAGTGAATGTTGTCAGTGAATGTTGTCAGTGAGTGAATGTTGTCAGTGAATGTTGTCAGTGAGTGAATGTTGTCAGTGAATGTTGTCAGTGAGTGAATGTTGTCAGTGAGTGAATGTTGTCAGAAAATGTTGTCAGTGAGTGAATGTTGTCAGTGAGTGAATGTTGTCAGTGAATGTTGTCAGTGAGTGAATTTTGTCAGTGAGTGAATGTTGTCAGTGAATGTTGTCAGTGAGTGAATGTTGTCAGTGAGTGAATGTTGTCAGTGAATGTTGTCAGTGAGTGAATGTTGTCAGTGAGTGAATGTTGTCAGTGAGTGAATGTTGTCAGTGAATGTTGTCAGTGAGTGAATGTTGTCAGTGAATGTTGTCAGTGAGTGAATGTTGTCAGAGAGTGAATGTTGTCAGTGAATGTTGTCAGTGAATGTTGTCAGTGAGTGAATGTTGTCAGTGAATGTTGTCAGTGAGTGAATGTTGTCAGTGAATGTTGTCAGTGAGTGAATGTTGTCAGTGAATGTTGTCAGTGAGTGAATGTTGTCAGTGAATGTTGTCAGTGAGTGAATGTTGTCAGTGAATGTTGTCAGTGAGTGAATGTTGTCAGTGAATGTTGTCAGTGAATGTTGTCAGTGAGTGAATGTTGTCAGTGAATGTTGCCAGTGAGTGAATGTTGTCAGTGAATGTTGTCAGTGAGTGAATGTTGTCAGTGAATGTTGTCAGTGAGTGAATGTTGTCAGAGAGTGAATGTTGTCAGTGAATGTTGTCAGTGAGCGAATGTTGTCAGTGAATGTTGTCAGTGAGTGAATGTTGTCAGAAAATGTTGTCAGTGAGTGAATGTTGTCAGTGAATGTTGTCAGTGAGTGAATGTTGTCAGTGAGTGAATGTTGTCAGTGAATGTTGTCAGTGAGTGAATGTTGTCAGTGAGTGAATGTTGTCAGTGAGTGAATGTTGTCAGTGAATGTTGTCAGTGAATGTTGTCAGTGAGTGAATGTTGTCAGTGAGTGAATGTTGTCAGTGAATGTTGTCAGTGAGTGAATGTTTTCAGTGAGTGAATGTTGTCAGTGAGTGAATGTTGTCAGTGAATGTTGTCAGTGAGTGAATGTTGTCAGTGAATGTTGTCAGTGAGTGAATGTTGTCAGTGAATGTTGTCAGTGAGTGAATGTTGTCAGTGAATGTTGTCAGTGAGTGAATGTTGTCAGAGAGTGAATGTTGTCAGTGAATGTTGTCAGTGAGCGAATGTTGTCAGTGAATGTGTTCAGTGAGTGAATGTTGTCAGTGAATGTTGTCAGTGAGTGAATGTTGTCAGTGAATGTTGTCAGTGAGTGAATGTTGTCAGTGAGTGAATGTTGTCAGTGAGTGTATGTTGTCAGTGAGTGAATGTTGTCAGTGAATGTTGTCAGTGAGTGAATGTTGTCAGTGAGTGAATGTTGTCAGAGAGTGAATGTTGTCAGTGAATGTTGTCAGTGAGCGAATGTTGTCAGTGAATGTTGTCAGTGAGTGAATGTTGTCAGTAAATGAATGTTGTCAGTGAATGTTGTCAGAGAGTGAATGTTGTCAGTGAATGTTGTCAGTGAGTGAATGTTGTCAGTGAATGTTGTCAGTGAGTGAATGTTGTCAGAGAGTGAATGTTGTCAGTGAGTGAATGTTGTCAGTGAATGTTGTCAGTGAGTGAATGTTGTCAGTGAATGTTGTCAGTGAGTGAATGTTGTCAGTGAATGTTGTCAGTGAGTGAATGTTGTCAGTGAGGGAATGTTGTCAGTGAATGTTGTCAGTGAGTGAATGTTGTCAGTGAGTGAATGTTGTCAAGGAGTGAATGTTGTCAGTGAATGTTGTCAGTGAGCGAATGTTGTCAGTGAATGTTGTCAGTGAGTGAATGTTGTCAGTGAATGTTGTCAGTGAGTGAATGTTGTCAGTGAATGTTGTCAGTGAGTGAATGTTGTCAGTAAATGAATGTTGTCAGTGAATGTTGTCAGTGAGTGAATGTTGTCAGTGAATGTTGTCAGTGAGTGAATGTTGTCAGTGAATGTTGTCAGTGAGTGAATGTTGTCAGAGAGTGAATGTTGTCAGTGAATGTTGTCAGTGAGCGAATGTTGTCAGTGAATGTTGTCAGTGAGTGAATGTTGTCAGAAAATGTTGTCAGTGAGTGAATGTTGTCAGTGAATGTTGTCAGTGAGTGAATGTTGTCAGTGAGTGAATGTTGTCAGTGAATGTTGTCAGTGAGTGAATGTTGTCAGAGAGTGAATGTTGTCAGTGAATGTTGTCAGTGAGTGAATGTTGTCAGTGAATGTTGTCAGTGAATGTTGTCAGTGAGTGAATGTTGTCAGTGAATGTTGTCAGTGAGTGAATGTTGTCAGTGAATGTTGTCAGTCAGTGAATGTTGTCAGAGAGTGAATGTTGTCAGTGAGTGAATGTTGTCAGTGAATGTTGTCAGTGAGTGAATGTTGTCAGTGAATGTTGTCAGTGAGTGAATGTTGTCAGTGAATGTTGTCAGTGAGTGAATGTTGTCAGTGAATGTTGTCAGTGAGTGAATGTTGTCAGTGAGTGAATGTTGTCAGAGAGTGAATGTTGTCAGTGAATGTTGTCAGTGAGCGAATGTTGTCAGTGAATGTTATCAGTGAGTGAATGTTGTCAGTGAATGTTGTCAGTGAGTGAATGTTGTCAGTGAATGTTGTCAGTGAGTGAATGTTGTCAGTGAGTGAATGTTGTCAGGGAGTGAATGTTGTCAGTGAATGTTGTCAGTGAGCGAATGTTGTCAGTGAATGTTGTCAGTGAGTGAATGTTGTCAGTGAATGTTGTCAGTGAGTGAATGTTGTCAGTGAGTGAATGTTGTCAGTGAATGTTGTCAGTGAGTGAATGTTGTCAGTGAATGTTGTCAGTGAGTGAATGTTGTCAGTGAATGTTGTCAGTGAATGTTGTCAGTGAGTGAATGTTGTCAGTGAATGTTGTCAGTGAGTGAATGTTGTCAGAGAGTGAATGTTGTCAGTGAATGTTGTCAGTGAGCAAATGTTGTCAGTGAATGTTGTCAGTGAGTGAATGTTGTCAGAAAATGTTGTCAGTGAGTGAATGTTGTCAGTGAGTGAATGTTGTCAGTGAGTGAATGTTGTCAGAGAGTGAATGTTGTCAGTGAATGTTGTCAGTGAGCGAATGTTGTCAGTGAATGTTGTCAGTGAGTGAATGTTGTCAGTGAATGTTGTCAGTGAGTGAATGTTGTCAGGGAGTGAATGTTGTCAGTGAATGTTGTCAGTGAGTGAATGTTGTCAGTGAATGTTGTCAGTGAGTGAATGTTGTCAGAGAGTGAATGTTGTCAGTGAGTGAATGTTGTCAGTGAATGTTGTCAGTCAGTGAATGTTGTCAGAGAGTGAATGTTGTCAGTGAGTGAATGTTGTCAGTGAGTGAATGTTGTCAGTGAATGTTGTCAGTGAGTGAATGTTGTCAGTGAATGTTGTCAGTGAGTGAATGTTGTCAGTGAATGTTGTCAGTGAGTGAATGTTGTCAGTGAATGTTGTCAGTGAGTGAATGTTGTCAGTGAGTGAATGTTGTCAGAGAGTGAATGTTGTCAGTGAATGTTATCAGTGAGTGAATGTTGTCAGTGAATGTTGTCAGTGAGTGAATGTTGTCAGTGAATGTTGTCAGTGAGTGAATGATGTAAGTGAGTGAATGTTGTCAGAGAGTGAATGTTGTCAGTGAATGTTGTCAGTGAGCGAATGTTGTCAGTGAATGTTATCAGTGAGTGAATGTTGTCAGTGAATGTTGTCAGTGAGTGAATGTTGTCAGTGAATGTTGTCAGTGAGTGAATGTTGTCAGTGAGTGAATGTTGTCAGGGAGTGAATGTTGTCAGTGAATGTTGTCAGTGAGCGAATGTTGTCAGTGAATGTTGTCAGTGAGTGAATGTTGTCAGTGAATGTTGTCAGTGAGTGAATGTTGTCAGTGAATGTTGTCAGTGAGTGAATGTTGTCAGTGAATGTTGTCAGTGAGTGAATGTTGTCAGAGAGTGAATGTTGTCAGTGAATGTTGTCAGTGAGCGAATGTTGTCAGTGAATGTTGTCAGTGAGTGAATGTTGTCAGTGAATGTTGTCAGAGAGTGAATGTTGTCAGTGAGTGAATGTTGTCAGTGAATGTTGTCAGTGAGTGAATGTTGTCAGTGAATGTTGTCAGTGAGTGTATGTTGTCAGTGAGTGAATGTTGTCAGTGAATGTTGTCAGTGAGTGAATGTTGTCAGTGAGTGAATGTTGTCAGTGAATGTTGTCAGTGAGTGAATGTTGTCAGTGAGTGAATGTTGTCAGTGAATGTTGTCAGTGAGTGAATGTTGTCAGTGAATGTTGTCAGTGAATGTTGTCAGTCAGTGAATGTTGTCAGAGAGTGAATGTTGTCAGTGAGTGAATGTTGTCAGTGAGTGAATGTTGTCAGTGAATGTTGTCAGTGAGTGAATGTTGTCAGTGAATGTTGTCAGTGAGTGAATGTTGTCAGTGAATGTTGTCAGTGAGTGAATGTTGTCAGTGAATGTTGTCAGTGAGTGAATGTTGTCAGTGAGTGAATGTTGTCAGAGAGTGAATGTTGTCAGTGAATGTTGTCAGTGAGCGAATGTTGTCAGTGAATGTTATCAGTGAGTGAATGTTGTCAGTGAATGTTGTCAGTGAGTGAATGTTGTCAGTGAATGTTGTCAGTGAGTGAATGTTGTCAGTGAGTGAATGTTGTCAGAGAGTGAATGTTGTCAGTGAATGTTGTCAGTGAGCGAATGTTGTCAGTGAATGTTATCAGTGAGTGAATGTTGTCAGTGAATGTTGTCAGTGAGTGAATGTTGTCAGTGAATGTTGTCAGTGAGTGAATGTTGTCAGTGAGTGAATGTTGTCAGGGAGTGAATGTTGTCAGTGAATGTTGTCAGTGAGCGAATGTTGTCAGTGAATGTTGTCAGTGAGTGAATGTTGTCAGTGAATGTTGTCAGTGAGTGAATGTTGTCAGTGAATGTTGTCAGTGAGTGAATGTTGTCAGTGAATGTTGTCAGTGAGTGAATGTTGTCAGTGAGTGAATGTTGTCAGAGAGTGAATGTTGTCAGTGAATGTTGTCAGTGAGCGAATGTTGTCAGTGAATGTTATCAGTGAGTGAATGTTGTCAGTGAATGTTGTCAGTGAGTGAATGTTGTCAGTGAATGTTGTCAGTGAGTGAATGTTGTCAGTGAGTGAATGTTGTCAGGGAGTGAATGTTGTCAGTGAATGTTGTCAGTGAGCGAATGTTGTCAGTGAATGTTGTCAGTGAGTGAATGTTGTCAGTGAATGTTGTCAGTGAGTGAATGTTGTCAGTGAATGTTGTCAGTGAGTGAATGTTGTCAGTGAATGTTGTCAGTGAGTGAATGTTGTCAGAGAGTGAATGTTGTCAGTGAATGTTGTCAGTGAGCGAATGTTGTCAGTGAATGTTGTCAGTGAGTGAATGTTGTCAGTGAATGTTGTCAGAGAGTGAATGTTGTCAGTGAGTGAATGTTGTCAGTGAATGTTGTCAGTGAGTGAATGTTGTCAGTGAATGTTGTCAGTGAGTGTATGTTGTCAGTGAGTGAATGTTGTCAGTGAGTGAATGTTGTCAGTGAGTGAATGTTGTCAGTGAATGTTGTCAGTGAGTGAATGTTGTCAGTGAGTGAATGTTGTCAGTGAATGTTGTCAGAGAGTGAATGTTGTCAGTGAATGTTGTCAGTGAATGTTGTCAGTCAGTGAATGTTGTCAGAGAGTGAATGTTGTCAGTGAGTGAATGTTGTCAGTGAATGTTGTCAGTGAGTGAATGTTGTCAGTGAATGTTGTCAGTGAGTGAATGTTGTCAGTGAATGTTGTCAGTGAGTGAATGTTGTCAGTGAATGTTGTCAGTGAGTGAATGTTGTCAGTGAGTGAATGTTGTCAGAGAGTGAATGTTGTCAGTGAATGTTGTCAGTGAGCGAATGTTGTCAGTGAATGTTATCAGTGAGTGAATGTTGTCAGTGAATGTTGTCAGTGAGTGAATGTTGTCAGTGAATGTTGTCAGTGAGTGAATGTTGTCAGTGAGTGAATGTTGTCAGGGAGTGAATGTTGTCAGTGAATGTTGTCAGTGAGCGAATGTTGTCAGTGAATGTTGTCAGTGAGTGAATGTTGTCAGTGAATGTTGTCAGTGAGTGAATGTTGTCAGTGAGTGAATGTTGTCAGTGAATGTTGTCAGTGAGTGAATGTTGTCAGTGAATGTTGTCAGTGAGTGAATGTTGTCAGTGAATGTTGTCAGTGAATGTTGTCAGTGAGTGAATGTTGTCAGTGAATGTTGTCAGTGAGTGAATGTTGTCAGAGAGTGAATGTTGTCAGTGAATGTTGTCAGTGAGCAAATGTTGTCAGTGAATGTTGTCAGTGAGTGAATGTTGTCAGAAAATGTTGTCAGTGAGTGAATGTTGTCAGTGAGTGAATGTTGTCAGTGAGTGAATGTTGTCAGAGAGTGAATGTTGTCAGTGAATGTTGTCAGTGAGCGAATGTTGTCAGTGAATGTTGTCAGTGAGTGAATGTTGTCAGTGAATGTTGTCAGTGAGTGAATGTTGTCAGGGAGTGAATGTTGTCAGTGAATGTTGTCAGTGAGTGAATGTTGTCAGTGAGTGAATGTTGTCAGAGAGTGAATGTTGTCAGTGAGTGAATGTTGTCAGTGAGTGAATGTTGTCAGTGAATGTTGTCAGTGAATGTTGTCAGTCAGTGAATGTTGTCAGAGAGTGAATGTTGTCAGTGAGTGAATGTTGTCAGTGAGTGAATGTTGTCAGTGAATGTTGTCAGTGAGTGAATGTTGTCAGTGAATGTTGTCAGTGAGTGAATGTTGTCAGTGAATGTTGTCAGTGAGTGAATGTTGTCAGTGAATGTTGTCAGTGAGTGAATGTTGTCAGTGAGTGAATGTTGTCAGAGAGTGAATGTTGTCAGTGAATGTTATCAGTGAGTGAATGTTGTCAGTGAATGTTGTCAGTGAGTGAATGTTGTCAGTGAATGTTGTCAGTGAGTGAATGTTGTCAGTGAGTGAATGTTGTCAGAGAGTGAATGTTGTCAGTGAATGTTGTCAGTGAGCGAATGTTGTCAGTGAATGTTATCAGTGAGTGAATGTTGTCAGTGAATGTTGTCAGTGAGTGAATGTTGTCAGTGAATGTTGTCAGTGAGTGAATGTTGTCAGTGAGTGAATGTTGTCAGGGAGTGAATGTTGTCAGTGAATGTTGTCAGTGAGCGAATGTTGTCAGTGAATGTTGTCAGTGAGTGAATGTTGTCAGTGAATGTTGTCAGTGAGTGAATGTTGTCAGTGAATGTTGTCAGTGAGTGAATGTTGTCAGTGAATGTTGTCAGTGAGTGAATGTTGTCAGAGAGTGAATGTTGTCAGTGAATGTTGTCAGTGAGCGAATGTTGTCAGTGAATGTTGTCAGTGAGTGAATGTTGTCAGTGAATGTTGTCAGAGAGTGAATGTTGTCAGTGAGTGAATGTTGTCAGTGAATGTTGTCAGTGAGTGAATGTTGTCAGTGAATGTTGTCAGTGAGTGTATGTTGTCAGTGAGTGAATGTTGTCAGTGAATGTTGTCAGTGAGTGAATGTTGTCAGTGAGTGAATGTTGTCAGTGAATGTTGTCAGTGAGTGAATGTTGTCAGTGAGTGAATGTTGTCAGTGAATGTTGTCAGTGAGTGAATGTTGTCAGTGAATGTTGTCAGTGAATGTTGTCAGTCAGTGAATGTTGTCAGAGAGTGAATGTTGTCAGTGAGTGAATGTTGTCAGTGAGTGAATGTTGTCAGTGAATGTTGTCAGTGAGTGAATGTTGTCAGTGAATGTTGTCAGTGAGTGAATGTTGTCAGTGAATGTTGTCAGTGAGTGAATGTTGTCAGTGAATGTTGTCAGTGAGTGAATGTTGTCAGTGAGTGAATGTTGTCAGAGAGTGAATGTTGTCAGTGAATGTTGTCAGTGAGCGAATGTTGTCAGTGAATGTTATCAGTGAGTGAATGTTGTCAGTGAATGTTGTCAGTGAGTGAATGTTGTCAGTGAATGTTGTCAGTGAGTGAATGTTGTCAGTGAGTGAATGTTGTCAGGGAGTGAATGTTGTCAGTGAATGTTGTCAGTGAGCGAATGTTGTCAGTGAATGTTGTCAGTGAGTGAATGTTGTCAGTGAATGTTGTCAGTGAGTGAATGTTGTCAGTGAGTGAATGTTGTCAGTGAATGTTGTCAGTGAGTGAATGTTGTCAGTGAATGTTGTCAGTGAGTGAATGTTGTCAGTGAATGTTGTCAGTGAATGTTGTCAGTGAGTGAATGTTGTCAGTGAATGTTGTCAGTGAGTGAATGTTGTCAGAGAGTGAATGTTGTCAGTGAATGTTGTCAGTGAGCAAATGTTGTCAGTGAATGTTGTCAGTGAGTGAATGTTGTCAGAAAATGTTGTCAGTGAGTGAATGTTGTCAGTGAGTGAATGTTGTCAGAGAGTGAATGTTGTCAGTGAATGTTGTCAGTGAGCGAATGTTGTCAGTGAATGTTGTCAGTGAGTGAATGTTGTCAGTGAATGTTGTCAGTGAGTGAATGTTGTCAGGGAGTGAATGTTGTCAGTGAATGTTGTCAGTGAGTGAATGTTGTCAGTGAATGTTGTCAGTGAGTGAATGTTGTCAGAGAGTGAATGTTGTCAGTGAGTGAATGTTGTCAGTGAGTGAATGTTGTCAGTGAATGTTGTCAGTGAATGTTGTCAGTCAGTGAATGTTGTCAGAGAGTGAATGTTGTCAGTGAGTGAATGTTGTCAGTGAGTGAATGTTGTCAGTGAATGTTGTCAGTGAGTGAATGTTGTCAGTGAATGTTGTCAGTGAGTGAATGTTGTCAGTGAATGTTGTCAGTGAGTGAATGTTGTCAGTGAATGTTGTCAGTGAGTGAATGTTGTCAGTGAGTGAATGTTGTCAGAGAGTGAATGTTGTCAGTGAATGTTATCAGTGAGTGAATGTTGTCAGTGAATGTTGTCAGTGAGTGAATGTTGTCAGTGAATGTTGTCAGTGAGTGAATGTTGTCAGTGAGTGAATGTTGTCAGGGAGTGAATGTTGTCAGTGAATGTTGTCAGTGAGCGAATGTTGTCAGTGAATGTTGTCAGTGAGTGAATGTTGTCAGTGAATGTTGTCAGTGAATGTTGTCAGTGAGTGAATGTTGTCAGTGAATGTTGTCAGTGAGTGAATGTTGTCAGAGAGTGAATGTTGTCAGTGAATGTTGTCAGTGAGCGAATGTTGTCAGTGAATGTTGTCAGTGAGTGAATGTTGTCAGTGAATGTTGTCAGTGAGCGAATGTTGTCAGTGAATGTTGTCAGTGAGTGAATGTTGTCAGTGAATGTTGTCAGTGAGTGAATGTTGTCAGGGAGTGAATGTTGTCAGTGAATGTTGTCAGTGAGTGAATGTTGTCAGTGAATGTTGTCAGTGAATGTTGTCAGTGAGTGAATGTTGTCAGAGAGTGAATGTTGTCAGTGAGTGAATGTTGTCAGTGAATGTTGTCAGTGAGTGAATGTTGTCAGTGAATGTTGTCAGTGAGTGAATGTTGTCAGTGAATGTTGTCAGTGAGTGAATGTTGTCAGTGAGTGAATGTTGTCAGAGAGTGAATGTTGTCAGTGAATGTTGTCAGTGAGCGAATGTTGTCAGTGAATGTTGTCAGTGAGTGAATGTTGTCAGTGAATGTTGTCAGTGAGTGAATGTTGTCAGTGAATGTTGTCAGTGAGTGAATGTTGTCAGTGAGTGAATGTTGTCAGTGAGTGTATGTTGTCAGTGAGTGAATGTTGTCAGTGAATGTTGTCAGTGAGTGAATGTTGTCAGTGAGTGAATGTTGTCAGAGAGTGAATGTTGTCAGTGAATGTTGTCAGTGAGTGAATGTTGTCAGTGAATGTTGTCAGTGAGTGAATGTTGTCAGTGAATGTTGTCAGTGAGTGAATGTTGTCAGTGAATGTTGTCAGTGAGTGAATGTTGTCAGTGAGTGAATGTTGTCAGAAAATGTTGTCAGTGAGTGAATGTTGTCAGTGAGTGAATGTTGTCAGTGAATGTTGTCAGTGAGTGAAAGTTGTCAGTGAGTGAATGTTGTCAGTGAGTGAATGTTGTCAGTGAATGTTGTCAGTGAGTGAATGTTGTCAGTGAATGTTGTCAGTGAGTGAATGTTGTCAGAGAGTGAATGTTGTCAGTGAATGTTGTCAGTGAGTGAATGTTGTCAGTGAATGTTGTCAGTGAGTGAATGTTGTCAGTGAATGTTGTCAGTGAGTGAATGTTGTCAGTGAATGTTGTCAGTGAGTGAATGTTGTCAGTGAGTGAATGTTGTCAGGGAGTGAATGTTGTCAGTGAATGTTGTCAGTGAGCGAATGTTGTCAGTGAATGTTGTCAGTGAGTGAATGTTGTCAGAGAGTGAATGTTGTCAGTGAATGTTGTCAGTGAGTGAATGTTGTCAGTGAATGTTGTCAGTGAGTGAATGTTGTCAGTGAGTGAATGTTGTCAGGGAGTGAATGTTGTCAGTGAATGTTGTCAGTGAGCGAATGTTGTCAGTGAATGTTGTCAGTGAGTGAATGTTGTCAGTGAGTGAATGTTGTCAGTGAATGTTGTCAGAGAGTGAATGTTGTCAGTGAATGTTGTCAGTGAGTGAATGTTGTCAGTGAATGTTGTCAGTGAATGTTGTCAGTGAATGTTGTCAGTGAGTGAATGTTGTCAGAGAGTGAATGTTGTCAGTGAGTGAATGTTGTCAGTGAGTGAATGTTGTCAGTGAATGTTGTCAGTGAGTGAATGTTGTCAGTGAGTGAATGTTGTCAGTGAATGTTGTCAGTGAGTGAATGTTGTCAGTGAATGTTGTCAGTGAGTGAAAGTTGTCAGTGAGTGAATGTTGTCAGTGAGTGAATGTTGTCAGTGAGTGAATGTTGTCAGTGAATGTTGTCAGTGAGTGAATGTTGTCAGTGAATGTTGTCAGTGAGTGAATGTTGTCAGTGAATGTTGTCAGTGAGTGAATGTTGTCAGTGAGTGAATGTTGTCAGAAAATGTTGTCAGTGAGTGAATGTTGTCAGTGAGTGAATGTTGTCAGTGAATGTTGTCAGTGAGTGAATTTTGTCAGTGAGTGAATGTTGTCAGTGAATGTTGTCAGTGAGTGAATGTTGTCAGTGAGTGAATGTTGTCAGTGAATGTTGTCAGTGAGTGAATGTTGTCAGTGAGTGAATGTTGTCAGTGAGTGAATGTTGTCAGTGAATGTTGTCAGTGAGTGAATGTTGTCAGTGAATGTTGTCAGTGAGTGAATGTTGTCAGAGAGTGAATGTTGTCAGTGAATGTTGTCAGTGAATGTTGTCAGTGAGTGAATGTTGTCAGTGAATGTTGTCAGTGAGTGAATGTTGTCAGTGAATGTTGTCAGTGAGTGAATGTTGTCAGTGAATGTTGTCAGTGAGTGAATGTTGTCAGTGAATGTTGTCAGTGAGTGAATGTTGTCAGTGAATGTTGTCAGTGAGTGAATGTTGTCAGTGAATGTTGTCAGTGAATGTTGTCAGTGAGTGAATGTTGTCAGTGAATGTTGCCAGTGAGTGAATGTTGTCAGTGAATGTTGTCAGTGAGTGAATGTTGTCAGTGAATGTTGTCAGTGAGTGAATGTTGTCAGAGAGTGAATGTTGTCAGTGAATGTTGTCAGTGAGCGAATGTTGTCAGTGAATGTTGTCAGTGAGTGAATGTTGTCAGAAAATGTTGTCAGTGAGTGAATGTTGTCAGTGAATGTTGTCAGTGAGTGAATGTTGTCAGTGAGTGAATGTTGTCAGTGAATGTTGTCAGTGAGTGAATGTTGTCAGTGAGTGAATGTTGTCAGTGAGTGAATGTTGTCAGTGAATGTTGTCAGTGAATGTTGTCAGTGAGTGAATGTTGTCAGTGAGTGAATGTTGTCAGTGAATGTTGTCAGTGAGTGAATGTTTTCAGTGAGTGAATGTTGTCAGTGAGTGAATGTTGTCAGTGAATGTTGTCAGTGAGTGAATGTTGTCAGTGAATGTTGTCAGTGAGTGAATGTTGTCAGTGAATGTTGTCAGTGAGTGAATGTTGTCAGTGAATGTTGTCAGTGAGTGAATGTTGTCAGAGAGTGAATGTTGTCAGTGAATGTTGTCAGTGAGCGAATGTTGTCAGTGAATGTGTTCAGTGAGTGAATGTTGTCAGTGAATGTTGTCAGTGAGTGAATGTTGTCAGTGAATGTTGTCAGTGAGTGAATGTTGTCAGTGAGTGAATGTTGTCAGTGAGTGTATGTTGTCAGTGAGTGAATGTTGTCAGTGAATGTTGTCAGTGAGTGAATGTTGTCAGTGAGTGAATGTTGTCAGAGAGTGAATGTTGTCAGTGAATGTTGTCAGTGAGCGAATGTTGTCAGTGAATGTTGTCAGTGAGTGAATGTTGTCAGTAAATGAATGTTGTCAGTGAATGTTGTCAGAGAGTGAATGTTGTCAGTGAATGTTGTCAGTGAGTGAATGTTGTCAGTGAATGTTGTCAGTGAGTGAATGTTGTCAGAGAGTGAATGTTGTCAGTGAGTGAATGTTGTCAGTGAATGTTGTCAGTGAGTGAATGTTGTCAGTGAATGTTGTCAGTGAGTGAATGTTGTCAGTGAATGTTGTCAGTGAGTGAATGTTGTCAGTGAGGGAATGTTGTCAGTGAATGTTGTCAGTGAGTGAATGTTGTCAGTGAGTGAATGTTGTCAAGGAGTGAATGTTGTCAGTGAATGTTGTCAGTGAGCGAATGTTGTCAGTGAATGTTGTCAGTGAGTGAATGTTGTCAGTGAATGTTGTCAGTGAGTGAATGTTGTCAGTGAATGTTGTCAGTGAGTGAATGTTGTCAGTAAATGAATGTTGTCAGTGAATGTTGTCAGTGAGTGAATGTTGTCAGTGAATGTTGTCAGTGAGTGAATGTTGTCAGTGAATGTTGTCAGTGAGTGAATGTTGTCAGAGAGTGAATGTTGTCAGTGAATGTTGTCAGTGAGCGAATGTTGTCAGTGAATGTTGTCAGTGAGTGAATGTTGTCAGAAAATGTTGTCAGTGAGTGAATGTTGTCAGTGAATGTTGTCAGTGAGTGAATGTTGTCAGTGAGTGAATGTTGTCAGTGAATGTTGTCAGTGAGTGAATGTTGTCAGAGAGTGAATGTTGTCAGTGAATGTTGTCAGTGAGTGAATGTTGTCAGTGAATGTTGTCAGTGAATGTTGTCAGTGAGTGAATGTTGTCAGTGAATGTTGTCAGTGAGTGAATGTTGTCAGTGAATGTTGTCAGTCAGTGAATGTTGTCAGAGAGTGAATGTTGTCAGTGAGTGAATGTTGTCAGTGAATGTTGTCAGTGAGTGAATGTTGTCAGTGAATGTTGTCAGTGAGTGAATGTTGTCAGTGAATGTTGTCAGTGAGTGAATGTTGTCAGTGAATGTTGTCAGTGAGTGAATGTTGTCAGTGAGTGAATGTTGTCAGAGAGTGAATGTTGTCAGTGAATGTTGTCAGTGAGCGAATGTTGTCAGTGAATGTTATCAGTGAGTGAATGTTGTCAGTGAATGTTGTCAGTGAGTGAATGTTGTCAGTGAATGTTGTCAGTGAGTGAATGTTGTCAGTGAGTGAATGTTGTCAGGGAGTGAATGTTGTCAGTGAATGTTGTCAGTGAGCGAATGTTGTCAGTGAATGTTGTCAGTGAGTGAATGTTGTCAGTGAATGTTGTCAGTGAGTGAATGTTGTCAGTGAGTGAATGTTGTCAGTGAATGTTGTCAGTGAGTGAATGTTGTCAGTGAATGTTGTCAGTGAGTGAATGTTGTCAGTGAATGTTGTCAGTGAATGTTGTCAGTGAGTGAATGTTGTCAGTGAATGTTGTCAGTGAGTGAATGTTGTCAGAGAGTGAATGTTGTCAGTGAATGTTGTCAGTGAGCAAATGTTGTCAGTGAATGTTGTCAGTGAGTGAATGTTGTCAGAAAATGTTGTCAGTGAGTGAATGTTGTCAGTGAGTGAATGTTGTCAGTGAGTGAATGTTGTCAGAGAGTGAATGTTGTCAGTGAATGTTGTCAGTGAGCGAATGTTGTCAGTGAATGTTGTCAGTGAGTGAATGTTGTCAGTGAATGTTGTCAGTGAGTGAATGTTGTCAGGGAGTGAATGTTGTCAGTGAATGTTGTCAGTGAGTGAATGTTGTCAGTGAATGTTGTCAGTGAGTGAATGTTGTCAGAGAGTGAATGTTGTCAGTGAGTGAATGTTGTCAGTGAATGTTGTCAGTCAGTGAATGTTGTCAGAGAGTGAATGTTGTCAGTGAGTGAATGTTGTCAGTGAGTGAATGTTGTCAGTGAATGTTGTCAGTGAGTGAATGTTGTCAGTGAATGTTGTCAGTGAGTGAATGTTGTCAGTGAATGTTGTCAGTGAGTGAATGTTGTCAGTGAATGTTGTCAGTGAGTGAATGTTGTCAGTGAGTGAATGTTGTCAGAGAGTGAATGTTGTCAGTGAATGTTATCAGTGAGTGAATGTTGTCAGTGAATGTTGTCAGTGAGTGAATGTTGTCAGTGAATGTTGTCAGTGAGTGAATGATGTAAGTGAGTGAATGTTGTCAGAGAGTGAATGTTGTCAGTGAATGTTGTCAGTGAGCGAATGTTGTCAGTGAATGTTATCAGTGAGTGAATGTTGTCAGTGAATGTTGTCAGTGAGTGAATGTTGTCAGTGAATGTTGTCAGTGAGTGAATGTTGTCAGTGAGTGAATGTTGTCAGGGAGTGAATGTTGTCAGTGAATGTTGTCAGTGAGCGAATGTTGTCAGTGAATGTTGTCAGTGAGTGAATGTTGTCAGTGAATGTTGTCAGTGAGTGAATGTTGTCAGTGAATGTTGTCAGTGAGTGAATGTTGTCAGTGAATGTTGTCAGTGAGTGAATGTTGTCAGAGAGTGAATGTTGTCAGTGAATGTTGTCAGTGAGCGAATGTTGTCAGTGAATGTTGTCAGTGAGTGAATGTTGTCAGTGAATGTTGTCAGAGAGTGAATGTTGTCAGTGAGTGAATGTTGTCAGTGAATGTTGTCAGTGAGTGAATGTTGTCAGTGAATGTTGTCAGTGAGTGTATGTTGTCAGTGAGTGAATGTTGTCAGTGAATGTTGTCAGTGAGTGAATGTTGTCAGTGAGTGAATGTTGTCAGTGAATGTTGTCAGTGAGTGAATGTTGTCAGTGAGTGAATGTTGTCAGTGAATGTTGTCAGTGAGTGAATGTTGTCAGTGAATGTTGTCAGTGAATGTTGTCAGTCAGTGAATGTTGTCAGAGAGTGAATGTTGTCAGTGAGTGAATGTTGTCAGTGAGTGAATGTTGTCAGTGAATGTTGTCAGTGAGTGAATGTTGTCAGTGAATGTTGTCAGTGAGTGAATGTTGTCAGTGAATGTTGTCAGTGAGTGAATGTTGTCAGTGAATGTTGTCAGTGAGTGAATGTTGTCAGTGAGTGAATGTTGTCAGAGAGTGAATGTTGTCAGTGAATGTTGTCAGTGAGCGAATGTTGTCAGTGAGCGAATGTTGTCAGTGAATGTTGTCAGTGAGTGAATGTTGTCAGTGAATGTTGTCAGTGAGCGAATGTTGTCAGTGAATGTTGTCAGTGAGTGAATGTTGTCAGTGAATGTTGTCAGTGAGTGAATGTTGTCAGGGAGTGAATGTTGTCAGTGAATGTTGTCAGTGAGTGAATGTTGTCAGTGAATGTTGTCAGTGAATGTTGTCAGTGAGTGAATGTTGTCAGAGAGTGAATGTTGTCAGTGAGTGAATGTTGTCAGTGAATGTTGTCAGTGAGTGAATGTTGTCAGTGAATGTTGTCAGTGAGTGAATGTTGTCAGTGAATGTTGTCAGTGAGTGAATGTTGTCAGTGAGTGAATGTTGTCAGAGAGTGAATGTTGTCAGTGAATGAATGTTGTCAGTGAGCGAATGTTGTCAGTGAATGTTGTCAGTGAGTGAATGTTGTCAGTGAATGTTGTCAGTGAGTGAATGTTGTCAGGGAGTGAATGTTGTCAGTGAATGTTGTCAGTGAGTGAATGTTGTCAGTGAATGTTGTCAGTGAATGTTGTCAGTGAGTGAATGTTGTCAGAGAGTGAATGTTGTCAGTGAGTGAATGTTGTCAGTGAATGTTGTCAGTGAGTGAATGTTGTCAGTGAATGTTGTCAGTGAGTGAATGTTGTCAGTGAGTGAATGTTGTCAGAGAGTGAATGTTGTCAGTGAATGTTGTCAGTGAGCGAATGTTGTCAGTGAATGTTGTCAGTGAGTGAATGTTGTCAGTGAATGTTGTCAGTGAGTGAATGTTGTCAGTGAATGTTGTCAGTGAGTGAATGTTGTCAGTGAGTGAATGTTGTCAGTGAATGTTGTCAGTGAGTGAATGTTGTCAGTGAATGTTGTCAGTGAGTGAATGTTGTCAGTGAGTGAATGTTGTCAGAGAGTGAATGTTGTCAGTGAATGTTGTCAGTGAGTGAATGTTGTCAGTGAATGTTGTCAGTGAGTGAATGTTGTCAGTGAATGTTGTCAGTGAGTGAATGTTGTCAGTGAATGTTGTCAGTGAGTGAATGTTGTCAGTGAATGTTGTCAGTGAGTGAAAGTTGTCAGTGAGTGAATGTTGTCAGTGAGTGAATGTTGTCAGTGAATGTTGTCAGTGAGTGAATGTTGTCAGTGAATGTTGTCAGTGAGTGAATGTTGTCAGAGAGTGAATGTTGTCAGTGAATGTTGTCAGTGAGTGAATGTTGTCAGTGAATGTTGTCAGTGAGTGAATGTTGTCAGTGAATGTTGTCAGTGAGTGAATGTTGTCAGTGAATGTTGTCAGTGAGTGAATGTTGTCAGTGAGTGAATGTTGTCAGTGAATGTTGTCAGTGAGTGAATGTTGTCAGTGAGTGAATGTTGTCAGTGAGTGAATGTTGTCAGTGAATGTTGTCAGTGAGTGAATGTTGTCAGTGAATGTTGTCAGTGAGTGAATGTTGTCAGTGAATGTTGTCAGTGAGTGAATGTTGTCAGAGAGTGAATGTTGTCAGTGAATGTTGTCAGTGAATGTTGTCAGTGAGTGAATGTTGTCAGTGAATGTTGTCAGTGAGTGAATGTTGTCAGTGAATGTTGTCAGTGAGTGAATGTTGTCAGTGAATGTTGTCAGTGAGTGAATGTTGTCAGTGAATGTTGTCAGAGAGTGAATGTTGTCAGTGAATGTTGTCAGTGAGTGAATGTTGTCAGTGAATGTTGTCAGTGAATGTTGTCAGTGAGTGAATGTTGTCAGTGAATGTTGTCAGTGAGTGAATGTTGTCAGAGAGTGAATGTTGTCAGTGAATGTTGTCAGTGAGTGAATGTTGTCAGTGAATGTTGTCAGTGAGTGAATGTTGTCAGAGAGTGAATGTTGTCAGTGAATGTTGTCAGTGAGCGAATTTTGTCAGTGAATGTTGTCAGTGAGTGAATGTTGTCAGAAAATGTTGTCAGTGAGTGAATGTTGTCAGTGAATGTTGTCAGTGAGTGAATGTTGTCAGTGAGTGAATGTTGTCAGTGAATGTTGTCAGTGAGTGAATGTTGTCAGTGAGTGAATGTTGTCAGTGAGTGAATGTTGTCAGTGAATGTTGTCAGTGAATGTTGTCAGTGAGTGAATGTTGTCAGTGAGTGAATGTTGTCAGTGAATGTTGTCAGTGAGTGAATGTTTTCAGTGAGTGAATGTTGTCAGTGAGTGAATGTTGTCAGTGAATGTTGTCAGTGAGTGAATGTTGTCAGTGAATGTTGTCAGTGAGTGAATGTTGTCAGTGAATGTTGTCAGTGAGTGAATGTTGTCAGTGAATGTTGTCAGTGAATGTTGTCAGTGAGTGAATGTTGTCAGTGAATGTTGTCAGTGAATGTTGTCAGTGAGTGAATGTTGTCAGTGAGTGAATGTTGTCAGTGAATGTTGTCAGTGAGTGAATGTTGTCAGTGAATGTTGTCAGTGAGTGAATGTTGTCAGTGAATGTTGTCAGTGAGTGAATGTTGTCAGTGAATGTTGTCAGTGAGTGAATGTTGTCAGAGAGTGAATGTTGTCAGTGAATGTTGTCAGTGAGCGAATGTTGTCAGTGAATGTTGTCAGTGAGTGAATGTTGTCAGTGAATGTTGTCAGTGAGTGAATGTTGTCAGTGAATGTTGTCAGTGAGTGAATGTTGTCAGTGAGTGTATGTTGTCAGTGAGTGAATGTTGTCAGTGAATGTTGTCAGTGAGTGAATGTTGTCAGTGAGTGAATGTTGTCAGTGAATGTTGTCAGTGAGTGAATGTTGTCAGAGAGTGAATGTTGTCAGTGAATGTTGTCAGTGAGTGAATGTTGTCAGTGAATGTTGTCAGTGAGTGAATGTTGTCAGTGAGTGAATGTTGTCAGTGAGTGAATGTTGTCAGTGAATGTTGTCAGTGAGTGAATGTTGTCAGTGAGTGAATGTTGTCAGTGAATGTTGTCAGTGAGTGAATGTTGTCAGTGAGTGAATGTTGTCAGTGAGTGAATGTTGTCAGTGAATGTTGTCAGTGAGTGAATGTTGTCAGTGAGTGAATGTTGTCAGTGAATGTTGTCAGTGAGTGAATGTTGTCAGTGAATGTTGTCAGTGAGTGAATGTTGTCAGAGAGTGAATGTTGTCAATGAATGTTGTCAGTGAATGTTGTCAGTGAGTGAATGTTGTCAGTGAATGTTGTCAGTGAGTGAATGTTGTCAGTGAATGTTGTCAGTGAGTGAATGTTGTCAGTGAATGTTGTCAGTGAGTGAATGTTGTCAGTGAATGTTGTCAGTGAGTGAATGTTGTCAGAGAGTGAGTGTTGTCAGTGAATGTTGTCAGTGAGTGAATGTTGTCAGAGAGTGAATGTTGTCAGTGAATGTTGTCAGTGAGTGAATGTTGTCAGTGAATGTTGTCAGTGAGTGAATGTTGTCAGTGAATGTTGTCAGTGAGTGAATGTTGTCAGTGAATGTTGTCAGAGAGTGAATGTTGTCAGTGAGTGAATGTTGTCAGTGAATGTTGTCAGTGAGTGAATGTTGTCAGTGAATGTTGTCAGTGAGTGAATGTTGTCAGTGAATGTTGTCAGTGAGTGAATGTTGTCAGTGAATGTTGTCAGTGAGTGAATGTTGTCAGTGAATGTTGTCAGAGAGTGAATGTTGTCAGTGAGTGAATGTTGTCAGTGAATGTTGTCAGTGAGTGAATGTTGTCAGTGAATGTTGTCAGTGAGTGAATGTTGTCAGTGAGTGAATGTTGTCAGAGAGTGAATGTTGTCAGTGAATGTTGTCAGTGAGCGAATGTTGTCAGTGAATGTTATCAGTGAGTGAATGTTGTCAGTGAATGTTGTCAGTGAGTGAATGTTGTCAGTGAATGTTGTCAGTGAGTGAATGTTGTCAGTGAGTGAATGTTGTCAGGGAGTGAATGTTGTCAGTGAATGTTGTCAGTGAGCGAATGTTGTCAGTGAATGTTGTCAGTGAGTGAATGTTGTCAGTGAATGTTGTCAGTGAGTGAATGTTGTCAGTGAATGTTGTCAGTGAGTGAATGTTGTCAGTGAATGTTGTCAGTGAGTGAATGTTGTCAGAGAGTGAATGTTGTCAGTGAATGTTGTCAGTGAGCGAATGTTGTCAGTGAATGTTGTCAGTGAGTGAATGTTGTCAGTGAATGTTGTCAGAGAGTGAATGTTGTCAGTGAGTGAATGTTGTCAGTGAATGTTGTCAGTGAGTGAATGTTGTCAGTGAATGTTGTCAGTGAGTGTATGTTGTCAGTGAGTGAATGTTGTCAGTGAATGTTGTCAGTGAGTGAATGTTGTCAGTGAGTGAATGTTGTCAGTGAATGTTGTCAGTGAGTGAATGTTGTCAGAGAGTGAATGTTGTCAGTGAATGTTGTCAGTGAGCAAATGTTGTCAGTGAATGTTGTCAGTGAGTGAATGTTGTCAGAAAATGTTGTCAGTGAGTGAATGTTGTCAGTGAGTGAATGTTGTCAGTGAGTGAATGTTGTCAGAGAGTGAATGTTGTCAGTGAATGTTGTCAGTGAGCGAATGTTGTCAGTGAATGTTGTCAGTGAGTGAATGTTGTCAGTGAATGTTGTCAGTGAGTGAATGTTGTCAGGGAGTGAATGTTGTCAGTGAATGTTGTCAGTGAGTGAATGTTGTCAGTGAGTGAATGTTGTCAGAGAGTGAATGTTGTCAGTGAGTGAATGTTGTCAGTGAGTGAATGTTGTCAGTGAATGTTGTCAGTGAATGTTGTCAGTCAGTGAATGTTGTCAGAGAGTGAATGTTGTCAGTGAGTGAATGTTGTCAGTGAGTGAATGTTGTCAGTGAATGTTGTCAGTGAGTGAATGTTGTCAGTGAATGTTGTCAGTGAGTGAATGTTGTCAGTGAATGTTGTCAGTGAGTGAATGTTGTCAGTGAATGTTGTCAGTGAGTGAATGTTGTCAGTGAGTGAATGTTGTCAGAGAGTGAATGTTGTCAGTGAATGTTATCAGTGAGTGAATGTTGTCAGTGAATGTTGTCAGTGAGTGAATGTTGTCAGTGAATGTTGTCAGTGAGTGAATGTTGTCAGTGAGTGAATGTTGTCAGAGAGTGAATGTTGTCAGTGAATGTTGTCAGTGAGCGAATGTTGTCAGTGAATGTTATCAGTGAGTGAATGTTGTCAGTGAATGTTGTCAGTGAGTGAATGTTGTCAGTGAATGTTGTCAGTGAGTGAATGTTGTCAGTGAGTGAATGTTGTCAGGGAGTGAATGTTGTCAGTGAATGTTGTCAGTGAGCGAATGTTGTCAGTGAATGTTGTCAGTGAGTGAATGTTGTCAGTGAATGTTGTCAGTGAGTGAATGTTGTCAGTGAATGTTGTCAGTGAGTGAATGTTGTCAGTGAATGTTGTCAGTGAGTGAATGTTGTCAGAGAGTGAATGTTGTCAGTGAATGTTGTCAGTGAGCGAATGTTGTCAGTGAATGTTGTCAGTGAGTGAATGTTGTCAGTGAATGTTGTCAGAGAGTGAATGTTGTCAGTGAGTGAATGTTGTCAGTGAATGTTGTCAGTGAGTGAATGTTGTCAGTGAATGTTGTCAGTGAGTGTATGTTGTCAGTGAGTGAATGTTGTCAGTGAATGTTGTCAGTGAGTGAATGTTGTCAGTGAGTGAATGTTGTCAGTGAATGTTGTCAGTGAGTGAATGTTGTCAGTGAGTGAATGTTGTCAGTGAATGTTGTCAGTGAGTGAATGTTGTCAGTGAATGTTGTCAGTGAATGTTGTCAGTCAGTGAATGTTGTCAGAGAGTGAATGTTGTCAGTGAGTGAATGTTGTCAGTGAGTGAATGTTGTCAGTGAATGTTGTCAGTGAGTGAATGTTGTCAGTGAATGTTGTCAGTGAGTGAATGTTGTCAGTGAATGTTGTCAGTGAGTGAATGTTGTCAGTGAATGTTGTCAGTGAGTGAATGTTGTCAGTGAGTGAATGTTGTCAGAGAGTGAATGTTGTCAGTGAATGTTGTCAGTGAGCGAATGTTGTCAGTGAATGTTATCAGTGAGTGAATGTTGTCAGTGAATGTTGTCAGTGAGTGAATGTTGTCAGTGAATGTTGTCAGTGAGTGAATGTTGTCAGTGAGTGAATGTTGTCAGGGAGTGAATGTTGTCAGTGAATGTTGTCAGTGAGCGAATGTTGTCAGTGAATGTTGTCAGTGAGTGAATGTTGTCAGTGAATGTTGTCAGTGAGTGAATGTTGTCAGTGAGTGAATGTTGTCAGTGAATGTTGTCAGTGAGTGAATGTTGTCAGTGAATGTTGTCAGTGAGTGAATGTTGTCAGTGAATGTTGTCAGTGAATGTTGTCAGTGAGTGAATGTTGTCAGTGAATGTTGTCAGTGAGTGAATGTTGTCAGAGAGTGAATGTTGTCAGTGAATGTTGTCAGTGAGCAAATGTTGTCAGTGAATGTTGTCAGTGAGTGAATGTTGTCAGAAAATGTTGTCAGTGAGTGAATGTTGTCAGTGAGTGAATGTTGTCAGAGAGTGAATGTTGTCAGTGAATGTTGTCAGTGAGCGAATGTTGTCAGTGAATGTTGTCAGTGAGTGAATGTTGTCAGTGAATGTTGTCAGTGAGTGAATGTTGTCAGGGAGTGAATGTTGTCAGTGAATGTTGTCAGTGAGTGAATGTTGTCAGTGAATGTTGTCAGTGAGTGAATGTTGTCAGAGAGTGAATGTTGTCAGTGAGTGAATGTTGTCAGTGAGTGAATGTTGTCAGTGAATGTTGTCAGTGAATGTTGTCAGTCAGTGAATGTTGTCAGAGAGTGAATGTTGTCAGTGAGTGAATGTTGTCAGTGAGTGAATGTTGTCAGTGAATGTTGTCAGTGAGTGAATGTTGTCAGTGAATGTTGTCAGTGAGTGAATGTTGTCAGTGAATGTTGTCAGTGAGTGAATGTTGTCAGTGAATGTTGTCAGTGAGTGAATGTTGTCAGTGAGTGAATGTTGTCAGAGAGTGAATGTTGTCAGTGAATGTTATCAGTGAGTGAATGTTGTCAGTGAATGTTGTCAGTGAGTGAATGTTGTCAGTGAATGTTGTCAGTGAGTGAATGTTGTCAGTGAGTGAATGTTGTCAGGGAGTGAATGTTGTCAGTGAATGTTGTCAGTGAGCGAATGTTGTCAGTGAATGTTGTCAGTGAGTGAATGTTGTCAGTGAATGTTGTCAGTGAATGTTGTCAGTGAGTGAATGTTGTCAGTGAATGTTGTCAGTGAGTGAATGTTGTCAGAGAGTGAATGTTGTCAGTGAATGTTGTCAGTGAGCGAATGTTGTCAGTGAATGTTGTCAGTGAGTGAATGTTGTCAGTGAATGTTGTCAGTGAGCGAATGTTGTCAGTGAATGTTGTCAGTGAGTGAATGTTGTCAGTGAATGTTGTCAGTGAGTGAATGTTGTCAGGGAGTGAATGTTGTCAGTGAATGTTGTCAGTGAGTGAATGTTGTCAGTGAATGTTGTCAGTGAATGTTGTCAGTGAGTGAATGTTGTCAGAGAGTGAATGTTGTCAGTGAGTGAATGTTGTCAGTGAATGTTGTCAGTGAGTGAATGTTGTCAGTGAATGTTGTCAGTGAGTGAATGTTGTCAGTGAATGTTGTCAGTGAGTGAATGTTGTCAGTGAGTGAATGTTGTCAGAGAGTGAATGTTGTCAGTGAATGTTGTCAGTGAGCGAATGTTGTCAGTGAATGTTGTCAGTGAGTGAATGTTGTCAGTGAATGTTGTCAGTGAGTGAATGTTGTCAGTGAATGTTGTCAGTGAGTGAATGTTGTCAGTGAGTGAATGTTGTCAGTGAGTGTATGTTGTCAGTGAGTGAATGTTGTCAGTGAATGTTGTCAGTGAGTGAATGTTGTCAGTGAGTGAATGTTGTCAGAGAGTGAATGTTGTCAGTGAATGTTGTCAGTGAGTGAATGTTGTCAGTGAATGTTGTCAGTGAGTGAATGTTGTCAGTGAATGTTGTCAGTGAGTGAATGTTGTCAGTGAATGTTGTCAGTGAGTGAATGTTGTCAGTGAGTGAATGTTGTCAGAAAATGTTGTCAGTGAGTGAATGTTGTCAGTGAGTGAATGTTGTCAGTGAATGTTGTCAGTGAGTGAAAGTTGTCAGTGAGTGAATGTTGTCAGTGAGTGAATGTTGTCAGTGAATGTTGTCAGTGAGTGAATGTTGTCAGTGAATGTTGTCAGTGAGTGAATGTTGTCAGAGAGTGAATGTTGTCAGTGAATGTTGTCAGTGAGTGAATGTTGTCAGTGAATGTTGTCAGTGAGTGAATGTTGTCAGTGAATGTTGTCAGTGAGTGAATGTTGTCAGTGAGTGAATGTTGTCAGTGAGTGAATGTTGTCAGTGAGTGAATGTTGTCAGGGAGTGAATGTTGTCAGTGAATGTTGTCAGTGAGCGAATGTTGTCAGTGAATGTTGTCAGTGAGTGAATGTTGTCAGAGAGTGAATGTTGTCAGTGAATGTTGTCAGTGAGTGAATGTTGTCAGTGAATGTTGTCAGTGAGTGAATGTTGTCAGTGAGTGAATGTTGTCAGGGAGTGAATGTTGTCAGTGAATGTTGTCAGTGAGCGAATGTTGTCAGTGAATGTTGTCAGTGAGTGAATGTTGTCAGTGAGTGAATGTTGTCAGTGAATGTTGTCAGAGAGTGAATGTTGTCAGTGAATGTTGTCAGTGAGTGAATGTTGTCAGTGAATGTTGTCAGTGAATGTTGTCAGTGAATGTTGTCAGTGAGTGAATGTTGTCAGAGAGTGAATGTTGTCAGTGAGTGAATGTTGTCAGTGAGTGAATGTTGTCAGTGAATGTTGTCAGTGAGTGAATGTTGTCAGTGAGTGAATGTTGTCAGTGAATGTTGTCAGTGAGTGAATGTTGTCAGTGAATGTTGTCAGTGAGTGAAAGTTGTCAGTGAGTGAATGTTGTCAGTGAGTGAATGTTGTCAGTGAGTGAATGTTGTCAGTGAATGTTGTCAGTGAGTGAATGTTGTCAGTGAATGTTGTCAGTGAGTGAATGTTGTCAGTGAATGTTGTCAGTGAGTGAATGTTGTCAGTGAGTGAATGTTGTCAGAAAATGTTGTCAGTGAGTGAATGTTGTCAGTGAGTGAATGTTGTCAGTGAATGTTGTCAGTGAGTGAATTTTGTCAGTGAGTGAATGTTGTCAGTGAATGTTGTCAGTGAGTGAATGTTGTCAGTGAGTGAATGTTGTCAGTGAATGTTGTCAGTGAGTGAATGTTGTCAGTGAGTGAATGTTGTCAGTGAGTGAATGTTGTCAGTGAATGTTGTCAGTGAGTGAATGTTGTCAGTGAATGTTGTCAGTGAGTGAATGTTGTCAGAGAGTGAATGTTGTCAGTGAATGTTGTCAGTGAATGTTGTCAGTGAGTGAATGTTGTCAGTGAATGTTGTCAGTGAGTGAATGTTGTCAGTGAATGTTGTCAGTGAGTGAATGTTGTCAGTGAATGTTGTCAGTGAGTGAATGTTGTCAGTGAATGTTGTCAGTGAGTGAATGTTGTCAGTGAATGTTGTCAGTGAGTGAATGTTGTCAGTGAATGTTGTCAGTGAATGTTGTCAGTGAGTGAATGTTGTCAGTGAATGTTGCCAGTGAGTGAATGTTGTCAGTGAATGTTGTCAGTGAGTGAATGTTGTCAGTGAATGTTGTCAGTGAGTGAATGTTGTCAGAGAGTGAATGTTGTCAGTGAATGTTGTCAGTGAGCGAATGTTGTCAGTGAATGTTGTCAGTGAGTGAATGTTGTCAGAAAATGTTGTCAGTGAGTGAATGTTGTCAGTGAATGTTGTCAGTGAGTGAATGTTGTCAGTGAGTGAATGTTGTCAGTGAATGTTGTCAGTGAGTGAATGTTGTCAGTGAGTGAATGTTGTCAGTGAGTGAATGTTGTCAGTGAATGTTGTCAGTGAATGTTGTCAGTGAGTGAATGTTGTCAGTGAGTGAATGTTGTCAGTGAATGTTGTCAGTGAGTGAATGTTTTCAGTGAGTGAATGTTGTCAGTGAGTGAATGTTGTCAGTGAATGTTGTCAGTGAGTGAATGTTGTCAGTGAATGTTGTCAGTGAGTGAATGTTGTCAGTGAATGTTGTCAGTGAGTGAATGTTGTCAGTGAATGTTGTCAGTGAGTGAATGTTGTCAGAGAGTGAATGTTGTCAGTGAATGTTGTCAGTGAGCGAATGTTGTCAGTGAATGTGTTCAGTGAGTGAATGTTGTCAGTGAATGTTGTCAGTGAGTGAATGTTGTCAGTGAATGTTGTCAGTGAGTGAATGTTGTCAGTGAGTGAATGTTGTCAGTGAGTGTATGTTGTCAGTGAGTGAATGTTGTCAGTGAATGTTGTCAGTGAGTGAATGTTGTCAGTGAGTGAATGTTGTCAGAGAGTGAATGTTGTCAGTGAATGTTGTCAGTGAGCGAATGTTGTCAGTGAATGTTGTCAGTGAGTGAATGTTGTCAGTAAATGAATGTTGTCAGTGAATGTTGTCAGAGAGTGAATGTTGTCAGTGAATGTTGTCAGTGAGTGAATGTTGTCAGTGAATGTTGTCAGTGAGTGAATGTTGTCAGAGAGTGAATGTTGTCAGTGAGTGAATGTTGTCAGTGAATGTTGTCAGTGAGTGAATGTTGTCAGTGAATGTTGTCAGTGAGTGAATGTTGTCAGTGAATGTTGTCAGTGAGTGAATGTTGTCAGTGAGGGAATGTTGTCAGTGAATGTTGTCAGTGAGTGAATGTTGTCAGTGAGTGAATGTTGTCAAGGAGTGAATGTTGTCAGTGAATGTTGTCAGTGAGCGAATGTTGTCAGTGAATGTTGTCAGTGAGTGAATGTTGTCAGTGAATGTTGTCAGTGAGTGAATGTTGTCAGTGAATGTTGTCAGTGAGTGAATGTTGTCAGTAAATGAATGTTGTCAGTGAATGTTGTCAGTGAGTGAATGTTGTCAGTGAATGTTGTCAGTGAGTGAATGTTGTCAGTGAATGTTGTCAGTGAGTGAATGTTGTCAGAGAGTGAATGTTGTCAGTGAATGTTGTCAGTGAGCGAATGTTGTCAGTGAATGTTGTCAGTGAGTGAATGTTGTCAGAAAATGTTGTCAGTGAGTGAATGTTGTCAGTGAATGTTGTCAGTGAGTGAATGTTGTCAGTGAGTGAATGTTGTCAGTGAATGTTGTCAGTGAGTGAATGTTGTCAGAGAGTGAATGTTGTCAGTGAATGTTGTCAGTGAGTGAATGTTGTCAGTGAATGTTGTCAGTGAATGTTGTCAGTGAGTGAATGTTGTCAGTGAATGTTGTCAGTGAGTGAATGTTGTCAGTGAATGTTGTCAGTCAGTGAATGTTGTCAGAGAGTGAATGTTGTCAGTGAGTGAATGTTGTCAGTGAATGTTGTCAGTGAGTGAATGTTGTCAGTGAATGTTGTCAGTGAGTGAATGTTGTCAGTGAATGTTGTCAGTGAGTGAATGTTGTCAGTGAATGTTGTCAGTGAGTGAATGTTGTCAGTGAGTGAATGTTGTCAGAGAGTGAATGTTGTCAGTGAATGTTGTCAGTGAGCGAATGTTGTCAGTGAATGTTATCAGTGAGTGAATGTTGTCAGTGAATGTTGTCAGTGAGTGAATGTTGTCAGTGAATGTTGTCAGTGAGTGAATGTTGTCAGTGAGTGAATGTTGTCAGGGAGTGAATGTTGTCAGTGAATGTTGTCAGTGAGCGAATGTTGTCAGTGAATGTTGTCAGTGAGTGAATGTTGTCAGTGAATGTTGTCAGTGAGTGAATGTTGTCAGTGAGTGAATGTTGTCAGTGAATGTTGTCAGTGAGTGAATGTTGTCAGTGAATGTTGTCAGTGAGTGAATGTTGTCAGTGAATGTTGTCAGTGAATGTTGTCAGTGAGTGAATGTTGTCAGTGAATGTTGTCAGTGAGTGAATGTTGTCAGAGAGTGAATGTTGTCAGTGAATGTTGTCAGTGAGCAAATGTTGTCAGTGAATGTTGTCAGTGAGTGAATGTTGTCAGAAAATGTTGTCAGTGAGTGAATGTTGTCAGTGAGTGAATGTTGTCAGTGAGTGAATGTTGTCAGAGAGTGAATGTTGTCAGTGAATGTTGTCAGTGAGCGAATGTTGTCAGTGAATGTTGTCAGTGAGTGAATGTTGTCAGTGAATGTTGTCAGTGAGTGAATGTTGTCAGGGAGTGAATGTTGTCAGTGAATGTTGTCAGTGAGTGAATGTTGTCAGTGAATGTTGTCAGTGAGTGAATGTTGTCAGAGAGTGAATGTTGTCAGTGAGTGAATGTTGTCAGTGAATGTTGTCAGTCAGTGAATGTTGTCAGAGAGTGAATGTTGTCAGTGAGTGAATGTTGTCAGTGAGTGAATGTTGTCAGTGAATGTTGTCAGTGAGTGAATGTTGTCAGTGAATGTTGTCAGTGAGTGAATGTTGTCAGTGAATGTTGTCAGTGAGTGAATGTTGTCAGTGAATGTTGTCAGTGAGTGAATGTTGTCAGTGAGTGAATGTTGTCAGAGAGTGAATGTTGTCAGTGAATGTTATCAGTGAGTGAATGTTGTCAGTGAATGTTGTCAGTGAGTGAATGTTGTCAGTGAATGTTGTCAGTGAGTGAATGATGTAAGTGAGTGAATGTTGTCAGAGAGTGAATGTTGTCAGTGAATGTTGTCAGTGAGCGAATGTTGTCAGTGAATGTTATCAGTGAGTGAATGTTGTCAGTGAATGTTGTCAGTGAGTGAATGTTGTCAGTGAATGTTGTCAGTGAGTGAATGTTGTCAGTGAGTGAATGTTGTCAGGGAGTGAATGTTGTCAGTGAATGTTGTCAGTGAGCGAATGTTGTCAGTGAATGTTGTCAGTGAGTGAATGTTGTCAGTGAATGTTGTCAGTGAGTGAATGTTGTCAGTGAATGTTGTCAGTGAGTGAATGTTGTCAGTGAATGTTGTCAGTGAGTGAATGTTGTCAGAGAGTGAATGTTGTCAGTGAATGTTGTCAGTGAGCGAATGTTGTCAGTGAATGTTGTCAGTGAGTGAATGTTGTCAGTGAATGTTGTCAGAGAGTGAATGTTGTCAGTGAGTGAATGTTGTCAGTGAATGTTGTCAGTGAGTGAATGTTGTCAGTGAATGTTGTCAGTGAGTGTATGTTGTCAGTGAGTGAATGTTGTCAGTGAATGTTGTCAGTGAGTGAATGTTGTCAGTGAGTGAATGTTGTCAGTGAATGTTGTCAGTGAGTGAATGTTGTCAGTGAGTGAATGTTGTCAGTGAATGTTGTCAGTGAGTGAATGTTGTCAGTGAATGTTGTCAGTGAATGTTGTCAGTCAGTGAATGTTGTCAGAGAGTGAATGTTGTCAGTGAGTGAATGTTGTCAGTGAGTGAATGTTGTCAGTGAATGTTGTCAGTGAGTGAATGTTGTCAGTGAATGTTGTCAGTGAGTGAATGTTGTCAGTGAATGTTGTCAGTGAGTGAATGTTGTCAGTGAATGTTGTCAGTGAGTGAATGTTGTCAGTGAGTGAATGTTGTCAGAGAGTGAATGTTGTCAGTGAATGTTGTCAGTGAGCGAATGTTGTCAGTGAATGTTATCAGTGAGTGAATGTTGTCAGTGAATGTTGTCAGTGAGTGAATGTTGTCAGTGAATGTTGTCAGTGAGTGAATGTTGTCAGTGAGTGAATGTTGTCAGAGAGTGAATGTTGTCAGTGAATGTTGTCAGTGAGCGAATGTTGTCAGTGAATGTTATCAGTGAGTGAATGTTGTCAGTGAATGTTGTCAGTGAGTGAATGTTGTCAGTGAATGTTGTCAGTGAGTGAATGTTGTCAGTGAGTGAATGTTGTCAGGGAGTGAATGTTGTCAGTGAATGTTGTCAGTGAGCGAATGTTGTCAGTGAATGTTGTCAGTGAGTGAATGTTGTCAGTGAATGTTGTCAGTGAGTGAATGTTGTCAGTGAATGTTGTCAGTGAGTGAATGTTGTCAGTGAATGTTGTCAGTGAGTGAATGTTGTCAGTGAGTGAATGTTGTCAGAGAGTGAATGTTGTCAGTGAATGTTGTCAGTGAGCGAATGTTGTCAGTGAATGTTATCAGTGAGTGAATGTTGTCAGTGAATGTTGTCAGTGAGTGAATGTTGTCAGTGAATGTTGTCAGTGAGTGAATGTTGTCAGTGAGTGAATGTTGTCAGGGAGTGAATGTTGTCAGTGAATGTTGTCAGTGAGCGAATGTTGTCAGTGAATGTTGTCAGTGAGTGAATGTTGTCAGTGAATGTTGTCAGTGAGTGAATGTTGTCAGTGAATGTTGTCAGTGAGTGAATGTTGTCAGTGAATGTTGTCAGTGAGTGAATGTTGTCAGAGAGTGAATGTTGTCAGTGAATGTTGTCAGTGAGCGAATGTTGTCAGTGAATGTTGTCAGTGAGTGAATGTTGTCAGTGAATGTTGTCAGAGAGTGAATGTTGTCAGTGAGTGAATGTTGTCAGTGAATGTTGTCAGTGAGTGAATGTTGTCAGTGAATGTTGTCAGTGAGTGTATGTTGTCAGTGAGTGAATGTTGTCAGTGAGTGAATGTTGTCAGTGAGTGAATGTTGTCAGTGAATGTTGTCAGTGAGTGAATGTTGTCAGTGAGTGAATGTTGTCAGTGAATGTTGTCAGAGAGTGAATGTTGTCAGTGAATGTTGTCAGTGAATGTTGTCAGTCAGTGAATGTTGTCAGAGAGTGAATGTTGTCAGTGAGTGAATGTTGTCAGTGAATGTTGTCAGTGAGTGAATGTTGTCAGTGAATGTTGTCAGTGAGTGAATGTTGTCAGTGAATGTTGTCAGTGAGTGAATGTTGTCAGTGAATGTTGTCAGTGAGTGAATGTTGTCAGTGAGTGAATGTTGTCAGAGAGTGAATGTTGTCAGTGAATGTTGTCAGTGAGCGAATGTTGTCAGTGAATGTTATCAGTGAGTGAATGTTGTCAGTGAATGTTGTCAGTGAGTGAATGTTGTCAGTGAATGTTGTCAGTGAGTGAATGTTGTCAGTGAGTGAATGTTGTCAGGGAGTGAATGTTGTCAGTGAATGTTGTCAGTGAGCGAATGTTGTCAGTGAATGTTGTCAGTGAGTGAATGTTGTCAGTGAATGTTGTCAGTGAGTGAATGTTGTCAGTGAGTGAATGTTGTCAGTGAATGTTGTCAGTGAGTGAATGTTGTCAGTGAATGTTGTCAGTGAGTGAATGTTGTCAGTGAATGTTGTCAGTGAATGTTGTCAGTGAGTGAATGTTGTCAGTGAATGTTGTCAGTGAGTGAATGTTGTCAGAGAGTGAATGTTGTCAGTGAATGTTGTCAGTGAGCAAATGTTGTCAGTGAATGTTGTCAGTGAGTGAATGTTGTCAGAAAATGTTGTCAGTGAGTGAATGTTGTCAGTGAGTGAATGTTGTCAGTGAGTGAATGTTGTCAGAGAGTGAATGTTGTCAGTGAATGTTGTCAGTGAGCGAATGTTGTCAGTGAATGTTGTCAGTGAGTGAATGTTGTCAGTGAATGTTGTCAGTGAGTGAATGTTGTCAGGGAGTGAATGTTGTCAGTGAATGTTGTCAGTGAGTGAATGTTGTCAGTGAGTGAATGTTGTCAGAGAGTGAATGTTGTCAGTGAGTGAATGTTGTCAGTGAGTGAATGTTGTCAGTGAATGTTGTCAGTGAATGTTGTCAGTCAGTGAATGTTGTCAGAGAGTGAATGTTGTCAGTGAGTGAATGTTGTCAGTGAGTGAATGTTGTCAGTGAATGTTGTCAGTGAGTGAATGTTGTCAGTGAATGTTGTCAGTGAGTGAATGTTGTCAGTGAATGTTGTCAGTGAGTGAATGTTGTCAGTGAATGTTGTCAGTGAGTGAATGTTGTCAGTGAGTGAATGTTGTCAGAGAGTGAATGTTGTCAGTGAATGTTATCAGTGAGTGAATGTTGTCAGTGAATGTTGTCAGTGAGTGAATGTTGTCAGTGAATGTTGTCAGTGAGTGAATGTTGTCAGTGAGTGAATGTTGTCAGAGAGTGAATGTTGTCAGTGAATGTTGTCAGTGAGCGAATGTTGTCAGTGAATGTTATCAGTGAGTGAATGTTGTCAGTGAATGTTGTCAGTGAGTGAATGTTGTCAGTGAATGTTGTCAGTGAGTGAATGTTGTCAGTGAGTGAATGTTGTCAGGGAGTGAATGTTGTCAGTGAATGTTGTCAGTGAGCGAATGTTGTCAGTGAATGTTGTCAGTGAGTGAATGTTGTCAGTGAATGTTGTCAGTGAGTGAATGTTGTCAGTGAATGTTGTCAGTGAGTGAATGTTGTCAGTGAATGTTGTCAGTGAGTGAATGTTGTCAGAGAGTGAATGTTGTCAGTGAATGTTGTCAGTGAGCGAATGTTGTCAGTGAATGTTGTCAGTGAGTGAATGTTGTCAGTGAATGTTGTCAGAGAGTGAATGTTGTCAGTGAGTGAATGTTGTCAGTGAATGTTGTCAGTGAGTGAATGTTGTCAGTGAATGTTGTCAGTGAGTGTATGTTGTCAGTGAGTGAATGTTGTCAGTGAATGTTGTCAGTGAGTGAATGTTGTCAGTGAGTGAATGTTGTCAGTGAATGTTGTCAGTGAGTGAATGTTGTCAGTGAGTGAATGTTGTCAGTGAATGTTGTCAGTGAGTGAATGTTGTCAGTGAATGTTGTCAGTGAATGTTGTCAGTCAGTGAATGTTGTCAGAGAGTGAATGTTGTCAGTGAGTGAATGTTGTCAGTGAGTGAATGTTGTCAGTGAATGTTGTCAGTGAGTGAATGTTGTCAGTGAATGTTGTCAGTGAGTGAATGTTGTCAGTGAATGTTGTCAGTGAGTGAATGTTGTCAGTGAATGTTGTCAGTGAGTGAATGTTGTCAGTGAGTGAATGTTGTCAGAGAGTGAATGTTGTCAGTGAATGTTGTCAGTGAGCGAATGTTGTCAGTGAATGTTATCAGTGAGTGAATGTTGTCAGTGAATGTTGTCAGTGAGTGAATGTTGTCAGTGAATGTTGTCAGTGAGTGAATGTTGTCAGTGAGTGAATGTTGTCAGGGAGTGAATGTTGTCAGTGAATGTTGTCAGTGAGCGAATGTTGTCAGTGAATGTTGTCAGTGAGTGAATGTTGTCAGTGAATGTTGTCAGTGAGTGAATGTTGTCAGTGAGTGAATGTTGTCAGTGAATGTTGTCAGTGAGTGAATGTTGTCAGTGAATGTTGTCAGTGAGTGAATGTTGTCAGTGAATGTTGTCAGTGAATGTTGTCAGTGAGTGAATGTTGTCAGTGAATGTTGTCAGTGAGTGAATGTTGTCAGAGAGTGAATGTTGTCAGTGAATGTTGTCAGTGAGCAAATGTTGTCAGTGAATGTTGTCAGTGAGTGAATGTTGTCAGAAAATGTTGTCAGTGAGTGAATGTTGTCAGTGAGTGAATGTTGTCAGAGAGTGAATGTTGTCAGTGAATGTTGTCAGTGAGCGAATGTTGTCAGTGAATGTTGTCAGTGAGTGAATGTTGTCAGTGAATGTTGTCAGTGAGTGAATGTTGTCAGGGAGTGAATGTTGTCAGTGAATGTTGTCAGTGAGTGAATGTTGTCAGTGAATGTTGTCAGTGAGTGAATGTTGTCAGAGAGTGAATGTTGTCAGTGAGTGAATGTTGTCAGTGAGTGAATGTTGTCAGTGAATGTTGTCAGTGAATGTTGTCAGTCAGTGAATGTTGTCAGAGAGTGAATGTTGTCAGTGAGTGAATGTTGTCAGTGAGTGAATGTTGTCAGTGAATGTTGTCAGTGAGTGAATGTTGTCAGTGAATGTTGTCAGTGAGTGAATGTTGTCAGTGAATGTTGTCAGTGAGTGAATGTTGTCAGTGAATGTTGTCAGTGAGTGAATGTTGTCAGTGAGTGAATGTTGTCAGAGAGTGAATGTTGTCAGTGAATGTTATCAGTGAGTGAATGTTGTCAGTGAATGTTGTCAGTGAGTGAATGTTGTCAGTGAATGTTGTCAGTGAGTGAATGTTGTCAGTGAGTGAATGTTGTCAGGGAGTGAATGTTGTCAGTGAATGTTGTCAGTGAGCGAATGTTGTCAGTGAATGTTGTCAGTGAGTGAATGTTGTCAGTGAATGTTGTCAGTGAATGTTGTCAGTGAGTGAATGTTGTCAGTGAATGTTGTCAGTGAGTGAATGTTGTCAGAGAGTGAATGTTGTCAGTGAATGTTGTCAGTGAGCGAATGTTGTCAGTGAATGTTGTCAGTGAGTGAATGTTGTCAGTGAATGTTGTCAGTGAGCGAATGTTGTCAGTGAATGTTGTCAGTGAGTGAATGTTGTCAGTGAATGTTGTCAGTGAGTGAATGTTGTCAGGGAGTGAATGTTGTCAGTGAATGTTGTCAGTGAGTGAATGTTGTCAGTGAATGTTGTCAGTGAATGTTGTCAGTGAGTGAATGTTGTCAGAGAGTGAATGTTGTCAGTGAGTGAATGTTGTCAGTGAATGTTGTCAGTGAGTGAATGTTGTCAGTGAATGTTGTCAGTGAGTGAATGTTGTCAGTGAATGTTGTCAGTGAGTGAATGTTGTCAGTGAATGTTGTCAGTGAGTGAATGTTGTCAGTGAATGTTGTCAGTGAGTGAATGTTGTCAGAGAGTGAATGTTGTCAGTGAATGTTGTCAGTGAGCGAATGTTGTCAGTGAATGTTGTCAGTGAGTGAATGTTGTCAGTGAATGTTGTCAGAGAGTGAATGTTGTCAGTGAGTGAATGTTGTCAGTGAATGTTGTCAGTGAGTGAATGTTGTCAGTGAATGTTGTCAGTGAGTGTATGTTGTCAGTGAGTGAATGTTGTCAGTGAATGTTGTCAGTGAGTGAATGTTGTCAGTGAGTGAATGTTGTCAGTGAATGTTGTCAGTGAGTGAATGTTGTCAGAGAGTGAATGTTGTCAGTGAATGTTGTCAGTGAGCAAATGTTGTCAGTGAATGTTGTCAGTGAGTGAATGTTGTCAGAAAATGTTGTCAGTGAGTGAATGTTGTCAGTGAGTGAATGTTGTCAGTGAGTGAATGTTGTCAGAGAGTGAATGTTGTCAGTGAATGTTGTCAGTGAGCGAATGTTGTCAGTGAATGTTGTCAGTGAGTGAATGTTGTCAGTGAATGTTGTCAGTGAGTGAATGTTGTCAGGGAGTGAATGTTGTCAGTGAATGTTGTCAGTGAGTGAATGTTGTCAGTGAGTGAATGTTGTCAGAGAGTGAATGTTGTCAGTGAGTGAATGTTGTCAGTGAGTGAATGTTGTCAGTGAATGTTGTCAGTGAATGTTGTCAGTCAGTGAATGTTGTCAGAGAGTGAATGTTGTCAGTGAGTGAATGTTGTCAGTGAGTGAATGTTGTCAGTGAATGTTGTCAGTGAGTGAATGTTGTCAGTGAATGTTGTCAGTGAGTGAATGTTGTCAGTGAATGTTGTCAGTGAGTGAATGTTGTCAGTGAATGTTGTCAGTGAGTGAATGTTGTCAGTGAGTGAATGTTGTCAGAGAGTGAATGTTGTCAGTGAATGTTATCAGTGAGTGAATGTTGTCAGTGAATGTTGTCAGTGAGTGAATGTTGTCAGTGAATGTTGTCAGTGAGTGAATGTTGTCAGTGAGTGAATGTTGTCAGAGAGTGAATGTTGTCAGTGAATGTTGTCAGTGAGCGAATGTTGTCAGTGAATGTTATCAGTGAGTGAATGTTGTCAGTGAATGTTGTCAGTGAGTGAATGTTGTCAGTGAATGTTGTCAGTGAGTGAATGTTGTCAGTGAGTGAATGTTGTCAGGGAGTGAATGTTGTCAGTGAATGTTGTCAGTGAGCGAATGTTGTCAGTGAATGTTGTCAGTGAGTGAATGTTGTCAGTGAATGTTGTCAGTGAGTGAATGTTGTCAGTGAATGTTGTCAGTGAGTGAATGTTGTCAGTGAATGTTGTCAGTGAGTGAATGTTGTCAGAGAGTGAATGTTGTCAGTGAATGTTGTCAGTGAGCGAATGTTGTCAGTGAATGTTGTCAGTGAGTGAATGTTGTCAGTGAATGTTGTCAGAGAGTGAATGTTGTCAGTGAGTGAATGTTGTCAGTGAATGTTGTCAGTGAGTGAATGTTGTCAGTGAATGTTGTCAGTGAGTGTATGTTGTCAGTGAGTGAATGTTGTCAGTGAATGTTGTCAGTGAGTGAATGTTGTCAGTGAGTGAATGTTGTCAGTGAATGTTGTCAGTGAGTGAATGTTGTCAGTGAGTGAATGTTGTCAGTGAATGTTGTCAGTGAGTGAATGTTGTCAGTGAATGTTGTCAGTGAATGTTGTCAGTCAGTGAATGTTGTCAGAGAGTGAATGTTGTCAGTGAGTGAATGTTGTCAGTGAGTGAATGTTGTCAGTGAATGTTGTCAGTGAGTGAATGTTGTCAGTGAATGTTGTCAGTGAGTGAATGTTGTCAGTGAATGTTGTCAGTGAGTGAATGTTGTCAGTGAATGTTGTCAGTGAGTGAATGTTGTCAGTGAGTGAATGTTGTCAGAGAGTGAATGTTGTCAGTGAATGTTGTCAGTGAGCGAATGTTGTCAGTGAATGTTATCAGTGAGTGAATGTTGTCAGTGAATGTTGTCAGTGAGTGAATGTTGTCAGTGAATGTTGTCAGTGAGTGAATGTTGTCAGTGAGTGAATGTTGTCAGGGAGTGAATGTTGTCAGTGAATGTTGTCAGTGAGCGAATGTTGTCAGTGAATGTTGTCAGTGAGTGAATGTTGTCAGTGAATGTTGTCAGTGAGTGAATGTTGTCAGTGAGTGAATGTTGTCAGTGAATGTTGTCAGTGAGTGAATGTTGTCAGTGAATGTTGTCAGTGAGTGAATGTTGTCAGTGAATGTTGTCAGTGAATGTTGTCAGTGAGTGAATGTTGTCAGTGAATGTTGTCAGTGAGTGAATGTTGTCAGAGAGTGAATGTTGTCAGTGAATGTTGTCAGTGAGCAAATGTTGTCAGTGAATGTTGTCAGTGAGTGAATGTTGTCAGAAAATGTTGTCAGTGAGTGAATGTTGTCAGTGAGTGAATGTTGTCAGAGAGTGAATGTTGTCAGTGAATGTTGTCAGTGAGCGAATGTTGTCAGTGAATGTTGTCAGTGAGTGAATGTTGTCAGTGAATGTTGTCAGTGAGTGAATGTTGTCAGGGAGTGAATGTTGTCAGTGAATGTTGTCAGTGAGTGAATGTTGTCAGTGAATGTTGTCAGTGAGTGAATGTTGTCAGAGAGTGAATGTTGTCAGTGAGTGAATGTTGTCAGTGAGTGAATGTTGTCAGTGAATGTTGTCAGTGAATGTTGTCAGTCAGTGAATGTTGTCAGAGAGTGAATGTTGTCAGTGAGTGAATGTTGTCAGTGAGTGAATGTTGTCAGTGAATGTTGTCAGTGAGTGAATGTTGTCAGTGAATGTTGTCAGTGAGTGAATGTTGTCAGTGAATGTTGTCAGTGAGTGAATGTTGTCAGTGAATGTTGTCAGTGAGTGAATGTTGTCAGTGAGTGAATGTTGTCAGAGAGTGAATGTTGTCAGTGAATGTTATCAGTGAGTGAATGTTGTCAGTGAATGTTGTCAGTGAGTGAATGTTGTCAGTGAATGTTGTCAGTGAGTGAATGTTGTCAGTGAGTGAATGTTGTCAGGGAGTGAATGTTGTCAGTGAATGTTGTCAGTGAGCGAATGTTGTCAGTGAATGTTGTCAGTGAGTGAATGTTGTCAGTGAATGTTGTCAGTGAATGTTGTCAGTGAGTGAATGTTGTCAGTGAATGTTGTCAGTGAGTGAATGTTGTCAGAGAGTGAATGTTGTCAGTG
The DNA here is from genome assembly GCF_062004578.1 of Staurois parvus. Classification (NCBI taxonomy): domain Eukaryota; kingdom Metazoa; phylum Chordata; class Amphibia; order Anura; family Ranidae; genus Staurois; species Staurois parvus. The sequence goes on from NW_028320462.1 coordinate 93,629, forward strand.
AATGTTGTCAGTGAGCGAATGTTGTCAGTGAATGTTGTCAGTGAGTGAATGTTGTCAGTGAATGTTGTCAGTGAGCGAATGTTGTCAGTGAATGTTGTCAGTGAGTGAATGTTGTCAGTGAATGTTGTCAGTGAGTGAATGTTGTCAGGGAGTGAATGTTGTCAGTGAATGTTGTCAGTGAGTGAATGTTGTCAGTGAATGTTGTCAGTGAATGTTGTCAGTGAGTGAATGTTGTCAGAGAGTGAATGTTGTCAGTGAGTGAATGTTGTCAGTGAATGTTGTCAGTGAGTGAATGTTGTCAGTGAATGTTGTCAGTGAGTGAATGTTGTCAGTGAATGTTGTCAGTGAGTGAATGTTGTCAGTGAGTGAATGTTGTCAGAGAGTGAATGTTGTCAGTGAATGTTGTCAGTGAGCGAATGTTGTCAGTGAATGTTGTCAGTGAGTGAATGTTGTCAGTGAATGTTGTCAGTGAGTGAATGTTGTCAGTGAATGTTGTCAGTGAGTGAATGTTGTCAGTGAGTGAATGTTGTCAGTGAGTGTATGTTGTCAGTGAGTGAATGTTGTCAGTGAATGTTGTCAGTGAGTGAATGTTGTCAGTGAGTGAATGTTGTCAGAGAGTGAATGTTGTCAGTGAATGTTGTCAGTGAGTGAATGTTGTCAGTGAATGTTGTCAGTGAGTGAATGTTGTCAGTGAATGTTGTCAGTGAGTGAATGTTGTCAGTGAATGTTGTCAGTGAGTGAATGTTGTCAGTGAGTGAATGTTGTCAGAAAATGTTGTCAGTGAGTGAATGTTGTCAGTGAGTGAATGTTGTCAGTGAATGTTGTCAGTGAGTGAAAGTTGTCAGTGAGTGAATGTTGTCAGTGAGTGAATGTTGTCAGTGAATGTTGTCAGTGAGTGAATGTTGTCAGTGAATGTTGTCAGTGAGTGAATGTTGTCAGAGAGTGAATGTTGTCAGTGAATGTTGTCAGTGAGTGAATGTTGTCAGTGAATGTTGTCAGTGAGTGAATGTTGTCAGTGAATGTTGTCAGTGAGTGAATGTTGTCAGTGAGTGAATGTTGTCAGTGAGTGAATGTTGTCAGTGAGTGAATGTTGTCAGGGAGTGAATGTTGTCAGTGAATGTTGTCAGTGAGCGAATGTTGTCAGTGAATGTTGTCAGTGAGTGAATGTTGTCAGAGAGTGAATGTTGTCAGTGAATGTTGTCAGTGAGTGAATGTTGTCAGTGAATGTTGTCAGTGAGTGAATGTTGTCAGTGAGTGAATGTTGTCAGGGAGTGAATGTTGTCAGTGAATGTTGTCAGTGAGCGAATGTTGTCAGTGAATGTTGTCAGTGAGTGAATGTTGTCAGTGAGTGAATGTTGTCAGTGAATGTTGTCAGAGAGTGAATGTTGTCAGTGAATGTTGTCAGTGAGTGAATGTTGTCAGTGAATGTTGTCAGTGAATGTTGTCAGTGAATGTTGTCAGTGAGTGAATGTTGTCAGAGAGTGAATGTTGTCAGTGAGTGAATGTTGTCAGTGAGTGAATGTTGTCAGTGAATGTTGTCAGTGAGTGAATGTTGTCAGTGAGTGAATGTTGTCAGTGAATGTTGTCAGTGAGTGAATGTTGTCAGTGAATGTTGTCAGTGAGTGAAAGTTGTCAGTGAGTGAATGTTGTCAGTGAGTGAATGTTGTCAGTGAGTGAATGTTGTCAGTGAATGTTGTCAGTGAGTGAATGTTGTCAGTGAATGTTGTCAGTGAGTGAATGTTGTCAGTGAATGTTGTCAGTGAGTGAATGTTGTCAGTGAGTGAATGTTGTCAGAAAATGTTGTCAGTGAGTGAATGTTGTCAGTGAGTGAATGTTGTCAGTGAATGTTGTCAGTGAGTGAATTTTGTCAGTGAGTGAATGTTGTCAGTGAATGTTGTCAGTGAGTGAATGTTGTCAGTGAGTGAATGTTGTCAGTGAATGTTGTCAGTGAGTGAATGTTGTCAGTGAGTGAATGTTGTCAGTGAGTGAATGTTGTCAGTGAATGTTGTCAGTGAGTGAATGTTGTCAGTGAATGTTGTCAGTGAGTGAATGTTGTCAGAGAGTGAATGTTGTCAGTGAATGTTGTCAGTGAATGTTGTCAGTGAGTGAATGTTGTCAGTGAATGTTGTCAGTGAGTGAATGTTGTCAGTGAATGTTGTCAGTGAGTGAATGTTGTCAGTGAATGTTGTCAGTGAGTGAATGTTGTCAGTGAATGTTGTCAGTGAGTGAATGTTGTCAGTGAATGTTGTCAGTGAGTGAATGTTGTCAGTGAATGTTGTCAGTGAATGTTGTCAGTGAGTGAATGTTGTCAGTGAATGTTGCCAGTGAGTGAATGTTGTCAGTGAATGTTGTCAGTGAGTGAATGTTGTCAGTGAATGTTGTCAGTGAGTGAATGTTGTCAGAGAGTGAATGTTGTCAGTGAATGTTGTCAGTGAGCGAATGTTGTCAGTGAATGTTGTCAGTGAGTGAATGTTGTCAGAAAATGTTGTCAGTGAGTGAATGTTGTCAGTGAATGTTGTCAGTGAGTGAATGTTGTCAGTGAGTGAATGTTGTCAGTGAATGTTGTCAGTGAGTGAATGTTGTCAGTGAGTGAATGTTGTCAGTGAGTGAATGTTGTCAGTGAATGTTGTCAGTGAATGTTGTCAGTGAGTGAATGTTGTCAGTGAGTGAATGTTGTCAGTGAATGTTGTCAGTGAGTGAATGTTTTCAGTGAGTGAATGTTGTCAGTGAGTGAATGTTGTCAGTGAATGTTGTCAGTGAGTGAATGTTGTCAGTGAATGTTGTCAGTGAGTGAATGTTGTCAGTGAATGTTGTCAGTGAGTGAATGTTGTCAGTGAATGTTGTCAGTGAGTGAATGTTGTCAGAGAGTGAATGTTGTCAGTGAATGTTGTCAGTGAGCGAATGTTGTCAGTGAATGTGTTCAGTGAGTGAATGTTGTCAGTGAATGTTGTCAGTGAGTGAATGTTGTCAGTGAATGTTGTCAGTGAGTGAATGTTGTCAGTGAGTGAATGTTGTCAGTGAGTGTATGTTGTCAGTGAGTGAATGTTGTCAGTGAATGTTGTCAGTGAGTGAATGTTGTCAGTGAGTGAATGTTGTCAGAGAGTGAATGTTGTCAGTGAATGTTGTCAGTGAGCGAATGTTGTCAGTGAATGTTGTCAGTGAGTGAATGTTGTCAGTAAATGAATGTTGTCAGTGAATGTTGTCAGAGAGTGAATGTTGTCAGTGAATGTTGTCAGTGAGTGAATGTTGTCAGTGAATGTTGTCAGTGAGTGAATGTTGTCAGAGAGTGAATGTTGTCAGTGAGTGAATGTTGTCAGTGAATGTTGTCAGTGAGTGAATGTTGTCAGTGAATGTTGTCAGTGAGTGAATGTTGTCAGTGAATGTTGTCAGTGAGTGAATGTTGTCAGTGAGGGAATGTTGTCAGTGAATGTTGTCAGTGAGTGAATGTTGTCAGTGAGTGAATGTTGTCAAGGAGTGAATGTTGTCAGTGAATGTTGTCAGTGAGCGAATGTTGTCAGTGAATGTTGTCAGTGAGTGAATGTTGTCAGTGAATGTTGTCAGTGAGTGAATGTTGTCAGTGAATGTTGTCAGTGAGTGAATGTTGTCAGTAAATGAATGTTGTCAGTGAATGTTGTCAGTGAGTGAATGTTGTCAGTGAATGTTGTCAGTGAGTGAATGTTGTCAGTGAATGTTGTCAGTGAGTGAATGTTGTCAGAGAGTGAATGTTGTCAGTGAATGTTGTCAGTGAGCGAATGTTGTCAGTGAATGTTGTCAGTGAGTGAATGTTGTCAGAAAATGTTGTCAGTGAGTGAATGTTGTCAGTGAATGTTGTCAGTGAGTGAATGTTGTCAGTGAGTGAATGTTGTCAGTGAATGTTGTCAGTGAGTGAATGTTGTCAGAGAGTGAATGTTGTCAGTGAATGTTGTCAGTGAGTGAATGTTGTCAGTGAATGTTGTCAGTGAATGTTGTCAGTGAGTGAATGTTGTCAGTGAATGTTGTCAGTGAGTGAATGTTGTCAGTGAATGTTGTCAGTCAGTGAATGTTGTCAGAGAGTGAATGTTGTCAGTGAGTGAATGTTGTCAGTGAATGTTGTCAGTGAGTGAATGTTGTCAGTGAATGTTGTCAGTGAGTGAATGTTGTCAGTGAATGTTGTCAGTGAGTGAATGTTGTCAGTGAATGTTGTCAGTGAGTGAATGTTGTCAGTGAGTGAATGTTGTCAGAGAGTGAATGTTGTCAGTGAATGTTGTCAGTGAGCGAATGTTGTCAGTGAATGTTATCAGTGAGTGAATGTTGTCAGTGAATGTTGTCAGTGAGTGAATGTTGTCAGTGAATGTTGTCAGTGAGTGAATGTTGTCAGTGAGTGAATGTTGTCAGGGAGTGAATGTTGTCAGTGAATGTTGTCAGTGAGCGAATGTTGTCAGTGAATGTTGTCAGTGAGTGAATGTTGTCAGTGAATGTTGTCAGTGAGTGAATGTTGTCAGTGAGTGAATGTTGTCAGTGAATGTTGTCAGTGAGTGAATGTTGTCAGTGAATGTTGTCAGTGAGTGAATGTTGTCAGTGAATGTTGTCAGTGAATGTTGTCAGTGAGTGAATGTTGTCAGTGAATGTTGTCAGTGAGTGAATGTTGTCAGAGAGTGAATGTTGTCAGTGAATGTTGTCAGTGAGCAAATGTTGTCAGTGAATGTTGTCAGTGAGTGAATGTTGTCAGAAAATGTTGTCAGTGAGTGAATGTTGTCAGTGAGTGAATGTTGTCAGTGAGTGAATGTTGTCAGAGAGTGAATGTTGTCAGTGAATGTTGTCAGTGAGCGAATGTTGTCAGTGAATGTTGTCAGTGAGTGAATGTTGTCAGTGAATGTTGTCAGTGAGTGAATGTTGTCAGGGAGTGAATGTTGTCAGTGAATGTTGTCAGTGAGTGAATGTTGTCAGTGAATGTTGTCAGTGAGTGAATGTTGTCAGAGAGTGAATGTTGTCAGTGAGTGAATGTTGTCAGTGAATGTTGTCAGTCAGTGAATGTTGTCAGAGAGTGAATGTTGTCAGTGAGTGAATGTTGTCAGTGAGTGAATGTTGTCAGTGAATGTTGTCAGTGAGTGAATGTTGTCAGTGAATGTTGTCAGTGAGTGAATGTTGTCAGTGAATGTTGTCAGTGAGTGAATGTTGTCAGTGAATGTTGTCAGTGAGTGAATGTTGTCAGTGAGTGAATGTTGTCAGAGAGTGAATGTTGTCAGTGAATGTTATCAGTGAGTGAATGTTGTCAGTGAATGTTGTCAGTGAGTGAATGTTGTCAGTGAATGTTGTCAGTGAGTGAATGATGTAAGTGAGTGAATGTTGTCAGAGAGTGAATGTTGTCAGTGAATGTTGTCAGTGAGCGAATGTTGTCAGTGAATGTTATCAGTGAGTGAATGTTGTCAGTGAATGTTGTCAGTGAGTGAATGTTGTCAGTGAATGTTGTCAGTGAGTGAATGTTGTCAGTGAGTGAATGTTGTCAGGGAGTGAATGTTGTCAGTGAATGTTGTCAGTGAGCGAATGTTGTCAGTGAATGTTGTCAGTGAGTGAATGTTGTCAGTGAATGTTGTCAGTGAGTGAATGTTGTCAGTGAATGTTGTCAGTGAGTGAATGTTGTCAGTGAATGTTGTCAGTGAGTGAATGTTGTCAGAGAGTGAATGTTGTCAGTGAATGTTGTCAGTGAGCGAATGTTGTCAGTGAATGTTGTCAGTGAGTGAATGTTGTCAGTGAATGTTGTCAGAGAGTGAATGTTGTCAGTGAGTGAATGTTGTCAGTGAATGTTGTCAGTGAGTGAATGTTGTCAGTGAATGTTGTCAGTGAGTGTATGTTGTCAGTGAGTGAATGTTGTCAGTGAATGTTGTCAGTGAGTGAATGTTGTCAGTGAGTGAATGTTGTCAGTGAATGTTGTCAGTGAGTGAATGTTGTCAGTGAGTGAATGTTGTCAGTGAATGTTGTCAGTGAGTGAATGTTGTCAGTGAATGTTGTCAGTGAATGTTGTCAGTCAGTGAATGTTGTCAGAGAGTGAATGTTGTCAGTGAGTGAATGTTGTCAGTGAGTGAATGTTGTCAGTGAATGTTGTCAGTGAGTGAATGTTGTCAGTGAATGTTGTCAGTGAGTGAATGTTGTCAGTGAATGTTGTCAGTGAGTGAATGTTGTCAGTGAATGTTGTCAGTGAGTGAATGTTGTCAGTGAGTGAATGTTGTCAGAGAGTGAATGTTGTCAGTGAATGTTGTCAGTGAGCGAATGTTGTCAGTGAGCGAATGTTGTCAGTGAATGTTGTCAGTGAGTGAATGTTGTCAGTGAATGTTGTCAGTGAGCGAATGTTGTCAGTGAATGTTGTCAGTGAGTGAATGTTGTCAGTGAATGTTGTCAGTGAGTGAATGTTGTCAGGGAGTGAATGTTGTCAGTGAATGTTGTCAGTGAGTGAATGTTGTCAGTGAATGTTGTCAGTGAATGTTGTCAGTGAGTGAATGTTGTCAGAGAGTGAATGTTGTCAGTGAGTGAATGTTGTCAGTGAATGTTGTCAGTGAGTGAATGTTGTCAGTGAATGTTGTCAGTGAGTGAATGTTGTCAGTGAATGTTGTCAGTGAGTGAATGTTGTCAGTGAGTGAATGTTGTCAGAGAGTGAATGTTGTCAGTGAATGAATGTTGTCAGTGAGCGAATGTTGTCAGTGAATGTTGTCAGTGAGTGAATGTTGTCAGTGAATGTTGTCAGTGAGTGAATGTTGTCAGGGAGTGAATGTTGTCAGTGAATGTTGTCAGTGAGTGAATGTTGTCAGTGAATGTTGTCAGTGAATGTTGTCAGTGAGTGAATGTTGTCAGAGAGTGAATGTTGTCAGTGAGTGAATGTTGTCAGTGAATGTTGTCAGTGAGTGAATGTTGTCAGTGAATGTTGTCAGTGAGTGAATGTTGTCAGTGAGTGAATGTTGTCAGAGAGTGAATGTTGTCAGTGAATGTTGTCAGTGAGCGAATGTTGTCAGTGAATGTTGTCAGTGAGTGAATGTTGTCAGTGAATGTTGTCAGTGAGTGAATGTTGTCAGTGAATGTTGTCAGTGAGTGAATGTTGTCAGTGAGTGAATGTTGTCAGTGAATGTTGTCAGTGAGTGAATGTTGTCAGTGAATGTTGTCAGTGAGTGAATGTTGTCAGTGAGTGAATGTTGTCAGAGAGTGAATGTTGTCAGTGAATGTTGTCAGTGAGCGAATGTTGTCAGTGAATGTTGTCAGTGAGTGAATGTTGTCAGTGAATGTTGTCAGTGAGTGAATGTTGTCAGTGAATGTTGTCAGTGAGTGAATGTTGTCAGTGAGTGAATGTTGTCAGTGAATGTTGTCAGTGAGTGAATGTTGTCAGTGAATGTTGTCAGTGAGTGAATGTTGTCAGTGAGTGAATGTTGTCAGTGAGTGAATGTTGTCAGTGAATGTTGTCAGTGAGTGAATGTTGTCAGTGAATGTTGTCAGTGAGTGAAAGTTGTCAGTGAGTGAATGTTGTCAGTGAGTGAATGTTGTCAGTGAATGTTGTCAGTGAGTGAATGTTGTCAGTGAATGTTGTCAGTGAGTGAATGTTGTCAGAGAGTGAATGTTGTCAGTGAATGTTGTCAGTGAGTGAATGTTGTCAGTGAATGTTGTCAGTGAGTGAATGTTGTCAGTGAATGTTGTCAGTGAGTGAATGTTGTCAGTGAATGTTGTCAGTGAGTGAATGTTGTCAGTGAGTGAATGTTGTCAGTGAATGTTGTCAGTGAGTGAATGTTGTCAGTGAGTGAATGTTGTCAGTGAGTGAATGTTGTCAGTGAATGTTGTCAGTGAGTGAATGTTGTCAGTGAATGTTGTCAGTGAGTGAATGTTGTCAGTGAATGTTGTCAGTGAGTGAATGTTGTCAGAGAGTGAATGTTGTCAGTGAATGTTGTCAGTGAATGTTGTCAGTGAGTGAATGTTGTCAGTGAATGTTGTCAGTGAGTGAATGTTGTCAGTGAATGTTGTCAGTGAGTGAATGTTGTCAGTGAATGTTGTCAGTGAGTGAATGTTGTCAGTGAATGTTGTCAGAGAGTGAATGTTGTCAGTGAATGTTGTCAGTGAGTGAATGTTGTCAGTGAATGTTGTCAGTGAATGTTGTCAGTGAGTGAATGTTGTCAGTGAATGTTGTCAGTGAGTGAATGTTGTCAGAGAGTGAATGTTGTCAGTGAATGTTGTCAGTGAGTGAATGTTGTCAGTGAATGTTGTCAGTGAGTGAATGTTGTCAGAGAGTGAATGTTGTCAGTGAATGTTGTCAGTGAGCGAATTTTGTCAGTGAATGTTGTCAGTGAGTGAATGTTGTCAGAAAATGTTGTCAGTGAGTGAATGTTGTCAGTGAATGTTGTCAGTGAGTGAATGTTGTCAGTGAGTGAATGTTGTCAGTGAATGTTGTCAGTGAGTGAATGTTGTCAGTGAGTGAATGTTGTCAGTGAGTGAATGTTGTCAGTGAATGTTGTCAGTGAATGTTGTCAGTGAGTGAATGTTGTCAGTGAGTGAATGTTGTCAGTGAATGTTGTCAGTGAGTGAATGTTTTCAGTGAGTGAATGTTGTCAGTGAGTGAATGTTGTCAGTGAATGTTGTCAGTGAGTGAATGTTGTCAGTGAATGTTGTCAGTGAGTGAATGTTGTCAGTGAATGTTGTCAGTGAGTGAATGTTGTCAGTGAATGTTGTCAGTGAATGTTGTCAGTGAGTGAATGTTGTCAGTGAATGTTGTCAGTGAATGTTGTCAGTGAGTGAATGTTGTCAGTGAGTGAATGTTGTCAGTGAATGTTGTCAGTGAGTGAATGTTGTCAGTGAATGTTGTCAGTGAGTGAATGTTGTCAGTGAATGTTGTCAGTGAGTGAATGTTGTCAGTGAATGTTGTCAGTGAGTGAATGTTGTCAGAGAGTGAATGTTGTCAGTGAATGTTGTCAGTGAGCGAATGTTGTCAGTGAATGTTGTCAGTGAGTGAATGTTGTCAGTGAATGTTGTCAGTGAGTGAATGTTGTCAGTGAATGTTGTCAGTGAGTGAATGTTGTCAGTGAGTGTATGTTGTCAGTGAGTGAATGTTGTCAGTGAATGTTGTCAGTGAGTGAATGTTGTCAGTGAGTGAATGTTGTCAGTGAATGTTGTCAGTGAGTGAATGTTGTCAGTGAGTGAATGTTGTCAGAGAGTGAATGTTGTCAGTGAATGTTGTCAGTGAGTGAATGTTGTCAGTGAATGTTGTCAGTGAGTGAATGTTGTCAGTGAGTGAATGTTGTCAGTGAGTGAATGTTGTCAGTGAATGTTGTCAGTGAGTGAATGTTGTCAGTGAGTGAATGTTGTCAGTGAATGTTGTCAGTGAGTGAATGTTGTCAGTGAGTGAATGTTGTCAGTGAGTGAATGTTGTCAGTGAATGTTGTCAGTGAGTGAATGTTGTCAGTGAGTGAATGTTGTCAGTGAATGTTGTCAGTGAGTGAATGTTGTCAGTGAATGTTGTCAGTGAGTGAATGTTGTCAGAGAGTGAATGTTGTCAATGAATGTTGTCAGTGAATGTTGTCAGTGAGTGAATGTTGTCAGTGAATGTTGTCAGTGAGTGAATGTTGTCAGTGAATGTTGTCAGTGAGTGAATGTTGTCAGTGAATGTTGTCAGTGAGTGAATGTTGTCAGTGAATGTTGTCAGTGAGTGAATGTTGTCAGAGAGTGAGTGTTGTCAGTGAATGTTGTCAGTGAGTGAATGTTGTCAGAGAGTGAATGTTGTCAGTGAATGTTGTCAGTGAGTGAATGTTGTCAGTGAATGTTGTCAGTGAGTGAATGTTGTCAGTGAATGTTGTCAGTGAGTGAATGTTGTCAGTGAATGTTGTCAGAGAGTGAATGTTGTCAGTGAGTGAATGTTGTCAGTGAATGTTGTCAGTGAGTGAATGTTGTCAGTGAATGTTGTCAGTGAGTGAATGTTGTCAGTGAATGTTGTCAGTGAGTGAATGTTGTCAGTGAATGTTGTCAGTGAGTGAATGTTGTCAGTGAATGTTGTCAGAGAGTGAATGTTGTCAGTGAGTGAATGTTGTCAGTGAATGTTGTCAGTGAGTGAATGTTGTCAGTGAATGTTGTCAGTGAGTGAATGTTGTCAGTGAGTGAATGTTGTCAGAGAGTGAATGTTGTCAGTGAATGTTGTCAGTGAGCGAATGTTGTCAGTGAATGTTATCAGTGAGTGAATGTTGTCAGTGAATGTTGTCAGTGAGTGAATGTTGTCAGTGAATGTTGTCAGTGAGTGAATGTTGTCAGTGAGTGAATGTTGTCAGGGAGTGAATGTTGTCAGTGAATGTTGTCAGTGAGCGAATGTTGTCAGTGAATGTTGTCAGTGAGTGAATGTTGTCAGTGAATGTTGTCAGTGAGTGAATGTTGTCAGTGAATGTTGTCAGTGAGTGAATGTTGTCAGTGAATGTTGTCAGTGAGTGAATGTTGTCAGAGAGTGAATGTTGTCAGTGAATGTTGTCAGTGAGCGAATGTTGTCAGTGAATGTTGTCAGTGAGTGAATGTTGTCAGTGAATGTTGTCAGAGAGTGAATGTTGTCAGTGAGTGAATGTTGTCAGTGAATGTTGTCAGTGAGTGAATGTTGTCAGTGAATGTTGTCAGTGAGTGTATGTTGTCAGTGAGTGAATGTTGTCAGTGAATGTTGTCAGTGAGTGAATGTTGTCAGTGAGTGAATGTTGTCAGTGAATGTTGTCAGTGAGTGAATGTTGTCAGTGAGTGAATGTTGTCAGTGAATGTTGTCAGTGAGTGAATGTTGTCAGTGAATGTTGTCAGTGAATGTTGTCAGTCAGTGAATGTTGTCAGAGAGTGAATGTTGTCAGTGAGTGAATGTTGTCAGTGAGTGAATGTTGTCAGTGAATGTTGTCAGTGAGTGAATGTTGTCAGTGAATGTTGTCAGTGAGTGAATGTTGTCAGTGAATGTTGTCAGTGAGTGAATGTTGTCAGTGAATGTTGTCAGTGAGTGAATGTTGTCAGTGAATGTTGTCAGTGAGTGAATGTTGTCAGTGAGTGAATGTTGTCAGAGAGTGAATGTTGTCAGTGAATGTTGTCAGTGAGCGAATGTTGTCAGTGAATGTTATCAGTGAGTGAATGTTGTCAGTGAATGTTGTCAGTGAGTGAATGTTGTCAGTGAATGTTGTCAGTGAGTGAATGTTGTCAGTGAGTGAATGTTGTCAGGGAGTGAATGTTGTCAGTGAATGTTGTCAGTGAGCGAATGTTGTCAGTGAATGTTGTCAGTGAGTGAATGTTGTCAGTGAATGTTGTCAGTGAGTGAATGTTGTCAGTGAGTGAATGTTGTCAGTGAATGTTGTCAGTGAGTGAATGTTGTCAGTGAATGTTGTCAGTGAGTGAATGTTGTCAGTGAATGTTGTCAGTGAATGTTGTCAGTGAGTGAATGTTGTCAGTGAATGTTGTCAGTGAGTGAATGTTGTCAGAGAGTGAATGTTGTCAGTGAATGTTGTCAGTGAGCAAATGTTGTCAGTGAATGTTGTCAGTGAGTGAATGTTGTCAGAAAATGTTGTCAGTGAGTGAATGTTGTCAGTGAGTGAATGTTGTCAGTGAGTGAATGTTGTCAGAGAGTGAATGTTGTCAGTGAATGTTGTCAGTGAGCGAATGTTGTCAGTGAATGTTGTCAGTGAGTGAATGTTGTCAGTGAATGTTGTCAGTGAGTGAATGTTGTCAGAGAGTGAATGTTGTCAGTGAATGTTGTCAGTGAGTGAATGTTGTCAGTGAATGTTGTCAGTGAGTGAATGTTGTCAGAGAGTGAATGTTGTCAGTGAGTGAATGTTGTCAGTGAGTGAATGTTGTCAGTGAATGTTGTCAGTGAATGTTGTCAGTCAGTGAATGTTGTCAGAGAGTGAATGTTGTCAGTGAGTGAATGTTGTCAGTGAGTGAATGTTGTCAGTGAATGTTGTCAGTGAGTGAATGTTGTCAGTGAATGTTGTCAGTGAGTGAATGTTGTCAGTGAATGTTGTCAGTGAGTGAATGTTGTCAGTGAATGTTGTCAGTGAGTGAATGTTGTCAGTGAGTGAATGTTGTCAGAGAGTGAATGTTGTCAGTGAATGTTATCAGTGAGTGAATGTTGTCAGTGAATGTTGTCAGTGAGTGAATGTTGTCAGTGAATGTTGTCAGTGAGTGAATGTTGTCAGTGAGTGAATGTTGTCAGAGAGTGAATGTTGTCAGTGAATGTTGTCAGTGAGCGAATGTTGTCAGTGAATGTTATCAGTGAGTGAATGTTGTCAGTGAATGTTGTCAGTGAGTGAATGTTGTCAGTGAATGTTGTCAGTGAGTGAATGTTGTCAGTGAGTGAATGTTGTCAGGGAGTGAATGTTGTCAGTGAATGTTGTCAGTGAGCGAATGTTGTCAGTGAATGTTGTCAGTGAGTGAATGTTGTCAGTGAATGTTGTCAGTGAGTGAATGTTGTCAGTGAATGTTGTCAGTGAGTGAATGTTGTCAGTGAATGTTGTCAGTGAGTGAATGTTGTCAGAGAGTGAATGTTGTCAGTGAATGTTGTCAGTGAGCGAATGTTGTCAGTGAATGTTGTCAGTGAGTGAATGTTGTCAGTGAATGTTGTCAGAGAGTGAATGTTGTCAGTGAGTGAATGTTGTCAGTGAATGTTGTCAGTGAGTGAATGTTGTCAGTGAATGTTGTCAGTGAGTGTATGTTGTCAGTGAGTGAATGTTGTCAGTGAATGTTGTCAGTGAGTGAATGTTGTCAGTGAGTGAATGTTGTCAGTGAATGTTGTCAGTGAGTGAATGTTGTCAGTGAGTGAATGTTGTCAGTGAATGTTGTCAGTGAGTGAATGTTGTCAGTGAATGTTGTCAGTGAATGTTGTCAGTCAGTGAATGTTGTCAGAGAGTGAATGTTGTCAGTGAGTGAATGTTGTCAGTGAGTGAATGTTGTCAGTGAATGTTGTCAGTGAGTGAATGTTGTCAGTGAATGTTGTCAGTGAGTGAATGTTGTCAGTGAATGTTGTCAGTGAGTGAATGTTGTCAGTGAATGTTGTCAGTGAGTGAATGTTGTCAGTGAGTGAATGTTGTCAGAGAGTGAATGTTGTCAGTGAATGTTGTCAGTGAGCGAATGTTGTCAGTGAATGTTATCAGTGAGTGAATGTTGTCAGTGAATGTTGTCAGTGAGTGAATGTTGTCAGTGAATGTTGTCAGTGAGTGAATGTTGTCAGTGAGTGAATGTTGTCAGGGAGTGAATGTTGTCAGTGAATGTTGTCAGTGAGCGAATGTTGTCAGTGAATGTTGTCAGTGAGTGAATGTTGTCAGTGAATGTTGTCAGTGAGTGAATGTTGTCAGTGAGTGAATGTTGTCAGTGAATGTTGTCAGTGAGTGAATGTTGTCAGTGAATGTTGTCAGTGAGTGAATGTTGTCAGTGAATGTTGTCAGTGAATGTTGTCAGTGAGTGAATGTTGTCAGTGAATGTTGTCAGTGAGTGAATGTTGTCAGAGAGTGAATGTTGTCAGTGAATGTTGTCAGTGAGCAAATGTTGTCAGTGAATGTTGTCAGTGAGTGAATGTTGTCAGAAAATGTTGTCAGTGAGTGAATGTTGTCAGTGAGTGAATGTTGTCAGTGAGTGAATGTTGTCAGAGAGTGAATGTTGTCAGTGAATGTTGTCAGTGAGCGAATGTTGTCAGTGAATGTTGTCAGTGAGTGAATGTTGTCAGTGAATGTTGTCAGTGAGTGAATGTTGTCAGGGAGTGAATGTTGTCAGTGAATGTTGTCAGTGAGTGAATGTTGTCAGTGAATGTTGTCAGTGAGTGAATGTTGTCAGAGAGTGAATGTTGTCAGTGAGTGAATGTTGTCAGTGAATGTTGTCAGTGAATGTTGTCAGTCAGTGAATGTTGTCAGAGAGTGAATGTTGTCAGTGAGTGAATGTTGTCAGTGAGTGAATGTTGTCAGTGAATGTTGTCAGTGAGTGAATGTTGTCAGTGAATGTTGTCAGTGAGTGAATGTTGTCAGTGAATGTTGTCAGTGAGTGAATGTTGTCAGTGAATGTTGTCAGTGAGTGAATGTTGTCAGTGAGTGAATGTTGTCAGAGAGTGAATGTTGTCAGTGAATGTTATCAGTGAGTGAATGTTGTCAGTGAATGTTGTCAGTGAGTGAATGTTGTCAGTGAATGTTGTCAGTGAGTGAATGTTGTCAGTGAGTGAATGTTGTCAGGGAGTGAATGTTGTCAGTGAATGTTGTCAGTGAGCGAATGTTGTCAGTGAATGTTGTCAGTGAGTGAATGTTGTCAGTGAATGTTGTCAGTGAATGTTGTCAGTGAGTGAATGTTGTCAGTGAATGTTGTCAGTGAGTGAATGTTGTCAGAGAGTGAATGTTGTCAGTGAATGTTGTCAGTGAGCGAATGTTGTCAGTGAATGTTGTCAGTGAGTGAATGTTGTCAGTGAATGTTGTCAGTGAGTGAATGTTGTCAGGGAGTGAATGTTGTCAGTGAATGTTGTCAGTGAGTGAATGTTGTCAGTGAATGTTGTCAGTGAATGTTGTCAGTGAGTGAATGTTGTCAGAGAGTGAATGTTGTCAGTGAGTGAATGTTGTCAGTGAATGTTGTCAGTGAGTGAATGTTGTCAGTGAATGTTGTCAGTGAGTGAATGTTGTCAGTGAATGTTGTCAGTGAGTGAATGTTGTCAGTGAGTGAATGTTGTCAGAGAGTGAATGTTGTCAGTGAATGTTGTCAGTGAGCGAATGTTGTCAGTGAATGTTGTCAGTGAGTGAATGTTGTCAGTGAATGTTGTCAGTGAGTGAATGTTGTCAGTGAATGTTGTCAGTGAGTGAATGTTGTCAGTGAGTGAATGTTGTCAGTGAGTGTATGTTGTCAGTGAGTGAATGTTGTCAGTGAATGTTGTCAGTGAGTGAATGTTGTCAGTGAGTGAATGTTGTCAGAGAGTGAATGTTGTCAGTGAATGTTGTCAGTGAGTGAATGTTGTCAGTGAATGTTGTCAGTGAGTGAATGTTGTCAGTGAATGTTGTCAGTGAGTGAATGTTGTCAGTGAATGTTGTCAGTGAGTGAATGTTGTCAGTGAGTGAATGTTGTCAGAAAATGTTGTCAGTGAGTGAATGTTGTCAGTGAGTGAATGTTGTCAGTGAATGTTGTCAGTGAGTGAAAGTTGTCAGTGAGTGAATGTTGTCAGTGAGTGAATGTTGTCAGTGAATGTTGTCAGTGAGTGAATGTTGTCAGTGAATGTTGTCAGTGAGTGAATGTTGTCAGAGAGTGAATGTTGTCAGTGAATGTTGTCAGTGAGTGAATGTTGTCAGTGAATGTTGTCAGTGAGTGAATGTTGTCAGTGAATGTTGTCAGTGAGTGAATGTTGTCAGTGAATGTTGTCAGTGAGTGAATGTTGTCAGTGAGTGAATGTTGTCAGGGAGTGAATGTTGTCAGTGAATGTTGTCAGTGAGCGAATGTTGTCAGTGAATGTTGTCAGTGAGTGAATGTTGTCAGAGAGTGAATGTTGTCAGTGAATGTTGTCAGTGAGCGAATGTTGTCAGTGAATGTTGTCAGTGAGTGAATGTTATCAGTGAATGTTGTCAGTGAGTGAATGTTGTCAGTGAATGTTGTCAGTGAGTGAATGTTGTCAGGGAGTGAATGTTGTCAGTGAATGTTGTCAGTGAGCGAATGTTGTCAGTGAATGTTGTCAGTGAGTGAATGTTGTCAGTGAGTGAATGTTGTCAGTGAATGTTGTCAGAGAGTGAATGTTGTCAGTGAATGTTGTCAGTGAGTGAATGTTGTCAGTGAATGTTGTCAGTGAATGTTGTCAGTGAATGTTGTCAGTGAGTGAATGTTGTCAGAGAGTGAATGTTGTCAGTGAGTGAATGTTGTCAGTGAATGTTGTCAGTGAGTGAATGTTGTCAGTGAATGTTGTCAGTGAGTGAATGTTGTCAGTGAGTGAATGTTGTCAGTGAATGTTGTCAGTGAGTGAATGTTGTCAGTGAATGTTGTCAGTGAGTGAAAGTTGTCAGTGAGTGAATGTTGTCAGTGAGTGAATGTTGTCATTGAGTGAATGTTGTCAGTGAATGTTGTCAGTGAGTGAATGTTGTCAGTGAATGTTGTCAGTGAGTGAATGTTGTCAGTGAATGTTGTCAGTGAGTGAATGTTGTCAGTGAGTGAATGTTGTCAGAAAATGTTGTCAGTGAGTGAATGTTGTCAGTGAGTGAATGTTGTCAGTGAATGTTGTCAGTGAGTGAATTTTGTCAGTGAGTGAATGTTGTCAGTGAATGTTGTCAGTGAGTGAATGTTGTCAGTGAATGTTGTCAGTGAGTGAATGTTGTCAGTGAGTGAATGTTGTCAGTGAATGTTGTCAGTGAGTGAATGTTGTCAGTGAGTGAATGTTGTCAGTGAGTGAATGTTGTCAGTGAATGTTGTCAGTGAGTGAATGTTGTCAGTGAATGTTGTCAGTGAGTGAATGTTGTCAGTGAATGTTGTCAGTGAGTGAATGTTGTCAGAGAGTGAATGTTGTCAGTGAATGTTGTCAGTGAATGTTGTCAGTGAGTGAATGTTGTCAGTGAATGTTGTCAGTGAGTGAATGTTGTCAGTGAATGTTGTCAGTGAGTGAATGTTGTCAGTGAATGTTGTCAGTGAGTGAATGTTGTCAGTGAATGTTGTCAGTGAGTGAATGTTGTCAGTGAATGTTGTCAGTGAGTGAATGTTGTCAGTGAATGTTGTCAGTGAATGTTGTCAGTGAGTGAATGTTGTCAGTGAATGTTGTCAGTGAATGTTGTCAGTGAGTGAATGTTGTCAGTGAATGTTGTCAGTGAGTGAATGTTGTCAGTGAATGTTGTCAGTGAGCGAATGTTGTCAGTGAATGTTGTCAGTGAGTGAATGTTGTCAGAAAATGTTGTCAGTGAGTGAATGTTGTCAGTGAATGTTGTCAGTGAGTGAATGTTGTCAGTGAGTGAATGTTGTCAGTGAATGTTGTCAGTGAGTGAATGTTGTCAGTGAGTGAATGTTGTCAGTGAGTGAATGTTGTCAGTGAATGTTGTCAGTGAATGTTGTCAGTGAGTGAATGTTGTCAGTGAGTGAATGTTGTCAGTGAATGTTGTCAGTGAGTGAATGTTTTCAGTGAGTGAATGTTGTCAGTGAGTGAATGTTGTCAGTGAATGTTGTCAGTGAGTGAATGTTGTCAGTGAATGTTGTCAGTGAGTGAATGTTGTCAGTGAATGTTGTCAGTGAGTGAATGTTGTCAGTGAATGTTGTCAGTGAGTGAATGTTGTCAGAGAGTGAATGTTGTCAGTGAATGTTGTCAGTGAGCGAATGTTGTCAGTGAATGTTGTCAGTGAGTGAATGTTGTCAGTGAATGTTGTCAGTGAGTGAATGTTGTCAGTGAATGTTGTCAGTGAGTGAATGTTGTCAGTGAGTGAATGTTGTCAGTGAGTGTATGTTGTCAGTGAGTGAATGTTGTCAGTGAATGTTGTCAGTGAGTGAATGTTGTCAGTGAGTGAATGTTGTCAGAGAGTGAATGTTGTCAGTGAATGTTGTCAGTGAGCGAATGTTGTCAGTGAATGTTGTCAGTGAGTGAATGTTGTCAGTAAATGAATGTTGTCAGTGAATGTTGTCAGAGAGTGAATGTTGTCAGTGAATGTTGTCAGTGAGTGAATGTTGTCAGTGAATGTTGTCAGTGAGTGAATGTTGTCAGAGAGTGAATGTTGTCAGTGAGTGAATGTTGTCAGTGAATGTTGTCAGTGAGTGAATGTTGTCAGTGAATGTTGTCAGTGAGTGAATGTTGTCAGTGAATGTTGTCAGTGAGTGAATGTTGTCAGTGAGGGAATGTTGTCAGTGAATGTTGTCAGTGAGTGAATGTTGTCAGTGAGTGAATGTTGTCAAGGAGTGAATGTTGTCAGTGAATGTTGTCAGTGAGCGAATGTTGTCAGTGAATGTTGTCAGTGAGTGAATGTTGTCAGTGAATGTTGTCAGTGAGTGAATGTTGTCAGTGAATGTTGTCAGTGAGTGAATGTTGTCAGTAAATGAATGTTGTCAGTGAATGTTGTCAGTGAGTGAATGTTGTCAGTGAATGTTGTCAGTGAGTGAATGTTGTCAGTGAATGTTGTCAGTGAGTGAATGTTGTCAGAGAGTGAATGTTGTCAGTGAATGTTGTCAGTGAGCGAATGTTGTCAGTGAATGTTGTCAGTGAGTGAATGTTGTCAGAAAATGTTGTCAGTGAGTGAATGTTGTCAGTGAATGTTGTCAGTGAGTGAATGTTGTCAGTGAGTGAATGTTGTCAGTGAATGTTGTCAGTGAGTGAATGTTGTCAGAGAGTGAATGTTGTCAGTGAATGTTGTCAGTGAGTGAATGTTGTCAGTGAATGTTGTCAGTGAATGTTGTCAGTGAGTGAATGTTGTCAGTGAATGTTGTCAGTGAGTGAATGTTGTCAGTGAATGTTGTCAGTCAGTGAATGTTGTCAGAGAGTGAATGTTGTCAGTGAGTGAATGTTGTCAGTGAATGTTGTCAGTGAGTGAATGTTGTCAGTGAATGTTGTCAGTGAGTGAATGTTGTCAGTGAATGTTGTCAGTGAGTGAATGTTGTCAGTGAATGTTGTCAGTGAGTGAATGTTGTCAGTGAGTGAATGTTGTCAGAGAGTGAATGTTGTCAGTGAATGTTGTCAGTGAGCGAATGTTGTCAGTGAATGTTATCAGTGAGTGAATGTTGTCAGTGAATGTTGTCAGTGAGTGAATGTTGTCAGTGAATGTTGTCAGTGAGTGAATGTTGTCAGTGAGTGAATGTTGTCAGGGAGTGAATGTTGTCAGTGAATGTTGTCAGTGAGCGAATGTTGTCAGTGAATGTTGTCAGTGAGTGAATGTTGTCAGTGAATGTTGTCAGTGAGTGAATGTTGTCAGTGAGTGAATGTTGTCAGTGAATGTTGTCAGTGAGTGAATGTTGTCAGTGAATGTTGTCAGTGAGTGAATGTTGTCAGTGAATGTTGTCAGTGAATGTTGTCAGTGAGTGAATGTTGTCAGTGAATGTTGTCAGTGAGTGAATGTTGTCAGAGAGTGAATGTTGTCAGTGAATGTTGTCAGTGAGCAAATGTTGTCAGTGAATGTTGTCAGTGAGTGAATGTTGTCAGAAAATGTTGTCAGTGAGTGAATGTTGTCAGTGAGTGAATGTTGTCAGTGAGTGAATGTTGTCAGAGAGTGAATGTTGTCAGTGAATGTTGTCAGTGAGCGAATGTTGTCAGTGAATGTTGTCAGTGAGTGAATGTTGTCAGTGAATGTTGTCAGTGAGTGAATGTTGTCAGGGAGTGAATGTTGTCAGTGAATGTTGTCAGTGAGTGAATGTTGTCAGTGAATGTTGTCAGTGAGTGAATGTTGTCAGAGAGTGAATGTTGTCAGTGAGTGAATGTTGTCAGTGAATGTTGTCAGTCAGTGAATGTTGTCAGAGAGTGAATGTTGTCAGTGAGTGAATGTTGTCAGTGAGTGAATGTTGTCAGTGAATGTTGTCAGTGAGTGAATGTTGTCAGTGAATGTTGTCAGTGAGTGAATGTTGTCAGTGAGTGAATGTTGTCAGAGAGTGAATGTTGTCAGTGAATGTTATCAGTGAGTGAATGTTGTCAGTGAATGTTGTCAGTGAGTGAATGTTGTCAGTGAATGTTGTCAGTGAGTGAATGTTGTCAGTGAGTGAATGTTGTCAGAGAGTGAATGTTGTCAGTGAATGTTGTCAGTGAGCGAATGTTGTCAGTGAATGTTATCAGTGAGTGAATGTTGTCAGTGAATGTTGTCAGTGAGTGAATGTTGTCAGTGAATGTTGTCAGTGAGTGAATGTTGTCAGTGAGTGAATGTTGTCAGGGAGTGAATGTTGTCAGTGAATGTTGTCAGTGAGCGAATGTTGTCAGTGAATGTTGTCAGTGAGTGAATGTTGTCAGTGAATGTTGTCAGTGAGTGAATGTTGTCAGTGAATGTTGTCAGTGAGTGAATGTTGTCAGTGAATGTTGTCAGTGAGTGAATGTTGTCAGAGAGTGAATGTTGTCAGTGAATGTTGTCAGTGAGCGAATGTTGTCAGTGAATGTTGTCAGTGAGTGAATGTTGTCAGTGAATGTTGTCAGAGAGTGAATGTTGTCAGTGAGTGAATGTTGTCAGTGAATGTTGTCAGTGAGTGAATGTTGTCAGTGAATGTTGTCAGTGAGTGTATGTTGTCAGTGAGTGAATGTTGTCAGTGAATGTTGTCAGTGAGTGAATGTTGTCAGTGAGTGAATGTTGTCAGTGAATGTTGTCAGTGAGTGAATGTTGTCAGTGAGTGAATGTTGTCAGTGAATGTTGTCAGTGAGTGAATGTTGTCAGTGAATGTTGTCAGTGAATGTTGTCAGTCAGTGAATGTTGTCAGAGAGTGAATGTTGTCAGTGAGTGAATGTTGTCAGTGAGTGAATGTTGTCAGTGAATGTTGTCAGTGAGTGAATGTTGTCAGTGAATGTTGTCAGTGAGTGAATGTTGTCAGTGAATGTTGTCAGTGAGTGAATGTTGTCAGTGAATGTTGTCAGTGAGTGAATGTTGTCAGTGAGTGAATGTTGTCAGAGAGTGAATGTTGTCAGTGAATGTTGTCAGTGAGCGAATGTTGTCAGTGAATGTTATCAGTGAGTGAATGTTGTCAGTGAATGTTGTCAGTGAGTGAATGTTGTCAGTGAATGTTGTCAGTGAGTGAATGTTGTCAGTGAGTGAATGTTGTCAGGGAGTGAATGTTGTCAGTGAATGTTGTCAGTGAGCGAATGTTGTCAGTGAATGTTGTCAGTGAGTGAATGTTGTCAGTGAATGTTGTCAGTGAGTGAATGTTGTCAGTGAGTGAATGTTGTCAGTGAATGTTGTCAGTGAGTGAATGTTGTCAGTGAATGTTGTCAGTGAGTGAATGTTGTCAGTGAATGTTGTCAGTGAATGTTGTCAGTGAGTGAATGTTGTCAGTGAATGTTGTCAGTGAGTGAATGTTGTCAGAGAGTGAATGTTGTCAGTGAATGTTGTCAGTGAGCAAATGTTGTCAGTGAATGTTGTCAGTGAGTGAATGTTGTCAGAAAATGTTGTCAGTGAGTGAATGTTGTCAGTGAGTGAATGTTGTCAGAGAGTGAATGTTGTCAGTGAATGTTGTCAGTGAGCGAATGTTGTCAGTGAATGTTGTCAGTGAGTGAATGTTGTCAGTGAATGTTGTCAGTGAGTGAATGTTGTCAGGGAGTGAATGTTGTCAGTGAATGTTGTCAGTGAGTGAATGTTGTCAGTGAATGTTGTCAGTGAGTGAATGTTGTCAGAGAGTGAATGTTGTCAGTGAGTGAATGTTGTCAGTGAGTGAATGTTGTCAGTGAATGTTGTCAGTGAATGTTGTCAGTCAGTGAATGTTGTCAGAGAGTGAATGTTGTCAGTGAGTGAATGTTGTCAGTGAGTGAATGTTGTCAGTGAATGTTGTCAGTGAGTGAATGTTGTCAGTGAATGTTGTCAGTGAGTGAATGTTGTCAGTGAATGTTGTCAGTGAGTGAATGTTGTCAGTGAATGTTGTCAGTGAGTGAATGTTGTCAGTGAATGTTGTCAGTGAGTGAAAGTTGTCAGTGAGTGAATGTTGTCAGTGAGTGAATGTTGTCAGTGAATGTTGTCAGTGAGTGAATGTTGTCAGTGAATGTTGTCAGTGAGTGAATGTTGTCAGAGAGTGAATGTTGTCAGTGAATGTTGTCAGTGAGTGAATGTTGTCAGTGAATGTTGTCAGTGAGTGAATGTTGTCAGTGAATGTTGTCAGTGAGTGAATGTTGTCAGTGAATGTTGTCAGTGAGTGAATGTTGTCAGTGAATGTTGTCAGTGAGTGAATGTTGTCAGTGAGGGAATGTTGTCATTGAATGTTGTCAGTGAGTGAATGTTGTCAGTGAATGTTGTCAGTGAGTGAATGTTGTCAGTGAGTGAATGTTGTCAGAGAGTGAATGTTGTCAGTGAATGTTGTCAGTGAGCGAATGTTGTCAGTGAATGTTGTCAGTGAGTGAATGTTGTCAGTGAATGTTGTCAGTGAGTGAATGTTGTCAGTGAATGTTGTCAGTGAGTGAATGTTGTCAGTGAATGTTGTCAGTGAGTGAATGTTGTCAGTGAGTGAATGTTGTCAGTGAATGTTGTCAGTGAGTGAATGTTGTCAGTGAATGTTGTCAGTGAGTGAATGTTGTCAGTGAATGTTGTCAGTGAGTGAATGTTGTCAGTGAATGTTGTCAGTGAGTGAATGTTCTCAGTGAATGTTGTCAGTGAGTGAATGTTGTCAGAGAGTGAATGTTGTCAGTGAATGTTGTCAGTGAGCGAATGTTGTCAGTGAATGTTGTCAGTGAGTGAATGTTGTCAGAAAATGTTGTCAGTGAGTGAATGTTGTCAGTGAATGTTGTCAGTGAGTGAATGTTGTCAGTGAGTGAATGTTGTCAGTGAATGTTGTCAGTGAGTGAATGTTGTCAGTGAGTGAATGTTGTCAGTGAATGTTGTCAGTGAGTGAATGTTGTCAGTGAATGTTGTCAGTGAGTGAATGTTGTCAGAGAGTGAATGTTGTCAGTGAATGTTGTCAGTGAGTGAATGTTGTCAGTGAATGTTGTCAGTGAGTGAATGTTGTCAGTGAATGTTGTCAGTGAGTGAATGTTGTCAGAGAGTGAATGTTGTTAGTGAATGTTGTCAGTGAGCGAATGTTGTCAGTGAATGTTGTCAGTGAGTGAATGTTGTCAGTGAATGTTGTCAGTGAGTGAATGTTGTCAGTGAATGTTGTCAGTGAGTGAATGTTGTCAGAGAGTGAATGTTGTCAGTGAATGTTGTCAGTGAGTGAATGTTGTCAGTGAATGTTGTCAGTGAGTGAATGTTGTCAGTGAATGTTGTCAGTGAGTGAATGTTGTCAGTGAGGGAATGTTGTCAGTGAATGTTGTCAGTGAGTGAATGTTGTCAGTGAATGTTGTCAGTGAGTGAATGTTGTCAGAGAGTGAATGTTGTCAGTGAATGTTGTCAGTGAGCGAATGTTGTCAGTGAATGTTGTCAGTCAGTGAATGTTGTCAGTGAGTGAATGTTGTCAGTAAATGAATGTTGTCAGTGAGTGAATGTTGTCAGTAAATGAATGTTGTCAGTGAATGTTGTCAGTGAGTGAATGTTGTCAGTGAATGTTGTCAGTGAGTGAATGTTGTCAGTGAATGTTGTCAGTGAGTGAATGTTGTCAGTGAATGTTGTCAGTGAGTGAATGTTGTCAGAGAGTGAATGTTGTCAGTGAATGTTGTCAGTGAGCGAATGTTGTCAGTGAATGTTGTCAGTGAGTGAATGTTGTCAGAAAATGTTGTCAGTGAGTGAATGTTGTCAGTGAATGTTGTCAGTGAGTGAATGTTGTCAGTGAGTGAATGTTGTCAGTGAATGTTGTCAGTGAGTGAATGTTGTCAGTGAGTGAATGTTGTCAGAGAGTGAATGTTGTCAGTGAATGTTGTCAGTGAGTGAATGTTGTCAGTGAATGTTGTCAGTGAGTGAATGTTGTCAGTGAATGTTGTCAGTGAGTGAATGTTCTCAGTGAATGTTGTCAGTGAGTGAATGTTCTCAGTGAATGTTGTCAGTGAGTGAATGTTGTCAGAGAGTGAATGTTGTCAGTGAATGTTGTCAGTGAGCGAATGTTGTCAGTGAATGTTGTCAGTGAGTGAATGTTGTCAGAAAATGTTGTCAGTGAGTGAATGTTGTCAGTGAATGTTGTCAGTGAGTGAATGTTGTCAGTGAGTGAATGTTGTCAGTGAATGTTGTCAGTGAGTGAATGTTGTCAGTGAGTGAATGTTGTCAGTGAATGTTGTCAGTGAGTGAATGTTGTCAGTGAATGTTGTCAGTGAGTGAATGTTGTCAGAGAGTGAATGTTGTCAGTGAATGTTGTCAGTGAGTGAATGTTGTCAGTGAATGTTGTCAGTGAGTGAATGTTGTCAGTGAATGTTGTCAGTGAGTGAATGTTGTCAGAGAGTGAATGTTGTTAGTGAATGTTGTCAGTGAGCGAATGTTGTCAGTGAATGTTGTCAGTGAGTGAATGTTGTCAGTGAATGTTGTCAGTGAGTGAATGTTGTCAGTGAATGTTGTCAGTGAGTGAATGTTGTCAGAGAGTGAATGTTGTCAGTGAGTGAATGTTGTCAGTGAATGTTGTCAGTGAGTGAATGTTGTCAGTGAATGTTGTCAGTGAGTGAATGTTGTCAGTGAATGTTGTCAGTGAGTGAATGTTGTCAGTGAGGGAATGTTGTCAGTGAATGTTGTCAGTGAGTGAATGTTGTCAGTGAATGTTGTCAGTGAGTGAATGTTGTCAGAGAGTGAATGTTGTCAGTGAATGTTGTCAGTGAGCGAATGTTGTCAGTGAATGTTGTCAGTCAGTGAATGTTGTCAGTGAGTGAATGTTGTCAGTAAATGAATGTTGTCAGTGAGTGAATGTTGTCAGTAAATGAATGTTGTCAGTGAATGTTGTCAGTGAGTGAATGTTGTCAGTGAATGTTGTCAGTGAGTGAATGTTGTCAGTGAATGTTGTCAGTGAGTGAATGTTGTCAGTGAATGTTGTCAGTGAGTGAATGTTGTCAGAGAGTGAATGTTGTCAGTGAATGTTGTCAGTGAGCGAATGTTGTCAGTGAATGTTGTCAGTGAGTGAATGTTGTCAGAAAATGTTGTCAGTGAGTGAATGTTGTCAGTGAATGTTGTCAGTGAGTGAATGTTGTCAGTGAGTGAATGTTGTCAGTGAATGTTGTCAGTGAGTGAATGTTGTCAGTGAGTGAATGTTGTCAGAGAGTGAATGTTGTCAGTGAATGTTGTCAGTGAGTGAATGTTGTCAGTGAATGTTGTCAGTGAGTGAATGTTGTCAGTGAATGTTGTCAGTGAGTGAATGTTGTCAGTGAATGTTGTCAGTGAGTGAATGTTGTCAGTGAATGTTGTCAGTGAGTGAAAGTTGTCAGTGAGTGAATGTTGTCAGTGAGTGAATGTTGTCAGTGAATGTTGTCAGTGAGTGAATGTTGTCAGTGAGTGAATGTTGTCAGTGAATGTTGTCAGTGAGTGAATGTTGTCAGTGAGTGAATGTTGTCAGAGAGTGAATGTTGTCAGTGAATGTTGTCAGTGAGTGAATGTTGTCAGTGAATGTTGTCAGTGAGTGAATGTTGTCAGTGAATGTTGTCAGTGAGTGAATGTTGTCAGTGAATGTTGTCAGTGAGTGAATGTTGTCAGTGAATGTTGTCAGTGAGTGAATGTTGTCAGTGAATGTTGTCAGTGAGTGAAAGTTGTCAGTGAGTGAATGTTGTCAGTGAGTGAATGTTGTCAGTGAATGTTGTCAGTGAGTGAATGTTGTCAGTGAATGTTGTCAGTGAGTGAATGTTGTCAGAGAGTGAATGTTGTCAGTGAATGTTGTCAGTGAGTGAATGTTGTCAGTGAATGTTGTCAGTGAGTGAATGTTGTCAGTGAATGTTGTCAGTGAGTGAATGTTGTCAGTGAATGTTGTCAGTGAGTGAATGTTGTCAGTGAGTGAATGTTGTCAGGGAGTGAATGTTGTCAGTGAATGTTGTCAGTGAGCGAATGTTGTCAGTGAATGTTGTCAGTGAGTGAATGTTGTCAGAGAGTGAATGTTGTCAGTGAATGTTGTCAGTGAGCGAATGTTGTCAGTGAATGTTGTCAGTGAGTGAATGTTGTCAGTGAATGTTGTCAGTGAGTGAATGTTGTCAGTGAATGTTGTCAGTGAGTGAATGTTGTCAGTGAGTGAATGTTGTCAGGGAGTGAATGTTGTCAGTGAATGTTGTCAGTGAGCGAATGTTGTCAGTGAATGTTGTCAGTGAGTGAATGTTGTCAGTGAGTGAATGTTGTCAGTGAATGTTGTCAGAGAGTGAATGTTGTCAGTGAATGTTGTCAGTGAGTGAATGTTGTCAGTGAATGTTGTCAGTGAATGTTGTCAGTGAATGTTGTCAGTGAGTGAATGTTGTCAGAGAGTGAATGTTGTCAGTGAGTGAATGTTGTCAGTGAATGTTGTCAGTGAGTGAATGTTGTCAGTGAATGTTGTCAGTGAGTGAATGTTGTCAGTGAGTGAATGTTGTCAGTGAATGTTGTCAGTGAGTGAATGTTGTCAGTGAATGTTGTCAGTGAGTGAATGTTGTCAGTGAATGTTGTCAGTGAGTGAAAGTTGTCAGTGAGTGAATGTTGTCAGTGAGTGAATGTTGTCAGTGAGTGAATGTTGTCAGTGAATGTTGTCAGTGAGTGAATGTTGTCAGTGAATGTTGTCAGTGAGTGAATGTTGTCAGTGAATGTTGTCAGTGAGTGAATGTTGTCAGTGAGTGAATGTTGTCAGAAAATGTTGTCAGTGAGTGAATGTTGTCAGTGAGTGAATGTTGTCAGTGAATGTTGTCAGTGAGTGAATTTTGTCAGTGAGTGAATGTTGTCAGTGAATGTTGTCAGTGAGTGAATGTTGTCAGTGAATGTTGTCAGTGAGTGAATGTTGTCAGTGAGTGAATGTTGTCAGTGAATGTTGTCAGTGAGTGAATGTTGTCAGTGAGTGAATGTTGTCAGTGAGTGAATGTTGTCAGTGAATGTTGTCAGTGAGTGAATGTTGTCAGTGAATGTTGTCAGTGAGTGAATGTTGTCAGAGAGTGAATGTTGTCAGTGAATGTTGTCAGTGAGTGAATGTTGTCAGTGAATGTTGTCAGTGAGTGAATGTTGTCAGTGAATGTTGTCAGTGAGTGAATGTTGTCAGTGAATGTTGTCAGTGAGTGAATGTTGTCAGTGAATGTTGTCAGTGAGTGAATGTTGTCAGTGAATGTTGTCAGTGAGTGAATGTTGTCAGTGAATGTTGTCAGTGAATGTTGTCAGTGAGTGAATGTTGTCAGTGAATGTTGTCAGTGAGTGAATGTTGTCAGTGAATGTTGTCAGTGAGTGAATGTTGTCAGTGAATGTTGTCAGTGAGTGAATGTTGTCAGAGAGTGAATGTTGTCAGTGAATGTTGTCAGTGAGCGAATGTTGTCAGTGAATGTTGTCAGTGAGTGAATGTTGTCAGAAAATGTTGTCAGTGAGTGAATGTTGTCAGTGAATGTTGTCAGTGAGTGAATGTTGTCAGTGAGTGAATGTTGTCAGTGAATGTTGTCAGTGAGTGAATGTTGTCAGTGAGTGAATGTTGTCAGTGAGTGAATGTTGTCAGTGAATGTTGTCAGTGAATGTTGTCAGTTAGTGAATGTTGTCAGTGAGTGAATGTTGTCAGTGAATGTTGTCAGTGAGTGAATGTTTTCAGTGAGTGAATGTTGTCAGTGAGTGAATGTTGTCAGTGAATGTTGTCAGTGAGTGAATGTTGTCAGTGAATGTTGTCAGTGAGTGAATGTTGTCAGTGAATGTTGTCAGTGAGTGAATGTTGTCAGTGAATGTTGTCAGTGAGTGAATGTTGTCAGAGAGTGAATGTTGTCAGTGAATGTTGTCAGTGAGCGAATGTTGTCAGTGAATGTTGTCAGTGAGTGAATGTTGTCAGTGAATGTTGTCAGTGAGTGAATGTTGTCAGTGAATGTTGTCAGTGAGTGAATGTTGTCAGTGAATGTTGTCAGTGAGTGAATGTTGTCAGTGAGTGAATGTTGTCAGGGAGTGAATGTTGTCAGTGAATGTTGTCAGTGAGTGAATGTTGTCAGTGAATGTTGTCAGTGAGTGAATGTTGTCAGTGAGTGAATGTTGTCAGTGAATGTTGTCAGTGAGTGAATGTTGTCAGTGAATGTTGTCAGTGAGTGAATGTTGTCAGTGAATGTTGTCAGTGAGTGAATGTTGTCAGTGAATGTTGTCAGTGAGTGAATGTTGTCAGAGAGTGAATGTTGTCAGTGAATGTTGTCAGTGAGCAAATGTTGTCAGTGAATGTTGTCAGTGAGTGAATGTTGTCAGAAAATGTTGTCAGTGAGTGAATGTTGTCAGTGAGTGAATGTTGTCAGAGAGTGAATGTTGTCAGTGAATGTTGTCAGTGAGCGAATGTTGTCAGTGAATGTTGTCAGTGAGTGAATGTTGTCAGTGAATGTTGTCAGTGAGTGAATGTTGTCAGTGAATGTTGTCAGTGAGTGAATGTTGTCAGAGAGTGAATGTTGTCAGTGAGTGAATGTTGTCAGTGAGTGAATGTTGTCAGTGAATGTTGTCAGTGAATGTTGTCAGTCAGTGAATGTTGTCAGAGAGTGAATGTTGTCAGTGAGTGAATGTTGTCAGTGAGTGAATGTTGTCAGTGAATGTTGTCAGTGAGTGAATGTTGTCAGTGAATGTTGTCAGTGAGTGAATGTTGTCAGTGAATGTTGTCAGTGAGTGAATGTTGTCAGTGAGTGAATGTTGTCAGAGAGTGAATGTTGTCAGTGAATGTTGTCAGTGAGCGAATGTTGTCAGTGAATGTTATCAGTGAGTGAATGTTGTCAGTGAATGTTGTCAGTGAGTGAATGTTGTCAGTGAATGTTGTCAGTGAGTGAATGTTGTCAGTGAGTGAATGTTGTCAGGGAGTGAATGTTGTCAGTGAATGTTGTCAGTGAGCGAATGTTGTCAGTGAATGTTGTCAGTGAGTGAATGTTGTCAGTGAATGTTGTCAGTGAGTGAATGTTGTCAGTGAGTGAATGTTGTCAGTGAATGTTGTCAGTGAGTGAATGTTGTCAGTGAATGTTGTCAGTGAGTGAATGTTGTCAGTGAATGTTGTCAGTGAATGTTGTCAGTGAGTGAATGTTGTCAGTGAATGTTGTCAGTGAGTGAATGTTGTCAGAGAGTGAATGTTGTCAGTGAATGTTGTCAGTGAGCGAATGTTGTCAGTGAATGTTGTCAGTGAGTGAATGTTGTCAGTGAATGTTGTCAGTGAGCGAATGTTGTCAGTGAATGTTGTCAGTGAGTGAATGTTGTCAGTGAATGTTGTCAGTGAGTGAATGTTGTCAGGGAGTGAATGTTGTCAGTGAATGTTGTCAGTGAGTGAATGTTGTCAGTGAATGTTGTCAGTGAATGTTGTCAGTGAGTGAATGTTGTCAGTGAATGTTGTCAGTGAGTGAATGTTGTCAGTGAGTGAATGTTGTCAGAGAGTGAATGTTGTCAGTGAATGTTGTCAGTGAGCGAATGTTGTCAGTGAATGTTGTCAGTGAGTGAATGTTGTCAGTGAGTGAATGTTGTCAGTGAATGTTGTCAGTGAGTGAATGTTGTCAGTGAATGTTGTCAGTGAGTGAATGTTGTCAGTGAATGTTGTCAGTGAATGTTGTCAGTGAGTGAATGTTGTCAGTGAGTGAATGTTGTCAGTGAATGTTGTCAGTGAGTGAATGTTGTCAGTGAGTGAATGTTGTCAGTGAATGTTGTCAGTGAATATTGTCAGTCAGTGAATGTTGTCAGAGAGTGAATGTTGTCAGTGAGTGAATGTTGTCAGTGAGTGAATGTTGTCAGTGAATGTTGTCAGTGAGTGAATGTTGTCAGTGAATGTTGTCAGTGAGTGAATGTTGTCAGTGAGTGAATGTTGTCAGAGAGTGAATGTTGTCAGTGAATGTTGTCAGTGAGCGAATGTTGTCAGTGAATGTTATCAGTGAGTGAATGTTGTCAGTGAATGTTGTCAGTGAATGTTGTCAGTGAGTGAATGTTGTCAGTGAGTGAATGTTGTCAGGGAGTGAATGTTGTCAGTGAATGTTGTCAGTGAGCGAATGTTGTCAGTGAATGTTGTCAGTGAGTGAATGTTGTCAGTGAATGTTGTCAGTGAGTGAATGTTGTCAGTGAGTGAATGTTGTCAGTGAATGTTGTCAATGAGTGAATGTTGTCAGAGAGTGAATGTTGTCAGTGAATGTTGTCAGTGAGCGAATGTTGTCAGTGAATGTTGTCAGTGAGTGAATGTTGTCAGAAAATGTTGTCAGTGAGTGAATGTTGTCAGTGAATGTTGTCAGTGAGTGAATGTTGTCAGTGAGTGAATGTTGTCAGAGAGTGAATGTTGTCAGTGAATGTTGTCAGTGAGCGAATGTTGTCAGTGAATGTTGTCAGTGAGTGAATGTTGTCAGTGAATGTTGTCAGTGAGTGAATGTTGTCAGGGAGTGAATGTTGTCAGTGAATGTTGTCAGTGAGTGAATGTTGTCAGTGAATGTTGTCAGTGAATGTTGTCAGTGAGTGAATGTTGTCAGAGAGTGAATGTTGTCAGTGAGTGAATGTTGTCAGTGAATGTTGTCAGTGAGTGAATGTTGTCAGTGAATGTTGTCAGTGAGTGAATGTTGTCAGTGAGTGAATGTTGTCAGAGAGTGAATGTTGTCAGTGAATGTTGTCAGTGAGCGAATGTTGTCAGTGAATGTTGTCAGTGAGTGAATGTTGTCAGTGAATGTTGTCAGTGAGTGAATGTTGTCAGTGAATGTTGTCAGTGAGTGAATGTTGTCAGTGAGTGTATGTTGTCAGTGAGTGAATGTTGTCAGTGAATGTTGTCAGTGAGTGAATGTTGTCAGTGAGTGAATGTTGTCAGAGAGTGAATGTTGTCAGTGAATGTTGTCAGTGAGTGAATGTTGTCAGTGAATGTTGTCAGTGAGTGAATGTTGTCAGTGAATGTTGTCAGTGAGTGAATGTTGTCAGTGAATGTTGTCAGTGAGTGAATGTTGTCAGTGAATGTTGTCAGTGAGTGAAAGTTGTCAGTGAGTGAATGTTGTCAGTGAGTGAATGTTGTCAGTGAATGTTGTCAGTGAGTGAATGTTGTCAGTGAATGTTGTCAGTGAGTGAATGTTGTCAGAGAGTGAATGTTGTCAGTGAATGTTGTCAGTGAGCGAATGTTGTCAGTGAATGTTGTCAGTGAGTGAATGTTGTCAGTGAATGTTGTCAGTGAGTGAATGTTGTCAGTGAATGTTGTCAGTGAGTGAATGTTGTCAGTGAGTGAATGTTGTCAGGGAGTGAATGTTGTCAGTGAATGTTGTCAGTGAGCGAATGTTGTCAGTGAATGTTGTCAGTGAGTGAATGTTGTCAGTGAGTGAATGTTGTCAGTGAATGTTGTCAGAGAGTGAATGTTGTCAGTGAATGTTGTCAGTGAGTGAATGTTGTCAGTGAATGTTGTCAGTGAATGTTGTCAGTGAATGTTGTCAGTGAGTGAATGTTGTCAGAGAGTGAATGTTGTCAGTGAGTGAATGTTGTCAGTGAATGTTGTCAGTGAGTGAATGTTGTCAGTGAATGTTGTCAGTGAGTGAATGTTGTCAGTGAGTGAATGTTGTCAGTGAATGTTGTCAGTGAGTGAATGTTGTCAGTGAATGTTGTCAGTGAGTGAATGTTGTCAGTGAATGTTGTCAGTGAGTGAAAGTTGTCAGTGAGTGAATGTTGTCAGTGAGTGAATGTTGTCAGTGAATGTTGTCAGTGAGTGAATGTTGTCAGTGAATGTTGTCAGTGAGTGAATGTTGTCAGTGAATGTTGTCAGTGAGTGAATGTTGTCAGAGAGTGAGTGTTGTCAGTGAATGTTGTCAGTGAGTGAATGTTGTCAGAGAGTGAATGTTGTCAGTGAATGTTGTCAGTGAGCGAATGTTGTCAGTGAATGTTGTCAGTGAGTGAATGTTGTCAGAAAATGTTGTCAGTGAGTGAATGTTGTCAGTGAGTGAATGTTGTCAGTGAATGTTGTCAGTGAGTGAATTTTGTCAGTGAGTGAATGTTGTCAGTGAATGTTGTCAGTGAGTGAATGTTGTCAGTGAATGTTGTCAGTGAGTGAATGTTGTCAGTGAGTGAAAGTTGTCAGTGAATGTTGTCAGTGAGTGAATGTTGTCAGTGAGTGAATGTTGTCAGTGAGTGAATGTTGTCAGTGAATGTTGTCAGTGAGTGAATGTTGTCAGTGAATGTTGTCAGTGAGTGAATGTTGTCAGAGAGTGAATGTTGTCAGTGAATGTTGTCAGTGAATGTTGTCAGTGAGTGAATGTTGTCAGTGAATGTTGTCAGTGAGTGAATGTTGTCAGTGAATGTTGTCAGTGAGTGAATGTTGTCAGTGAATGTTGTCAGTGAGTGAATGTTGTCAGTGAATGTTGTCAGTGAGTGAATGTTGTCAGTGAATGTTGTCAGTGAATGTTGTCAGTGAGTGAATGTTGTCAGTGAATGTTGTCAGTGAGTGAATGTTGTCAGAGAGTGAATGTTGTCAGTGAATGTTGTCAGTGAGTGAATGTTGTCAGTGAATGTTGTCAGTGAGTGAATGTTGTCAGAGAGTGAATGTTGTCAGTGAATGTTGTCAGTGAGCGAATGTTGTCAGTGAATGTTGTCAGTGAGTGAATGTTGTCAGAAAATGTTGTCAGTGAGTGAATGTTGTCAGTGAATGTTGTCAGTGAGTGAATGTTGTCAGTGAGTGAATGTTGTCAGTGAATGTTGTCAGTGAGTGAATGTTGTCAGTGAGTGAATGTTGTCAGTGAATGTTGTCAGTGAGTGAATGTTGTCAGTGAGTGAATGTTGTCAGTGAGTGAATGTTGTCAGTGAATGTTGTCAGTGAGTGAATGTTGTCAGTGAATGTTGTCAGTGAGTGAATGTTGTCAGTGAATGTTGTCAGTGAGTGAATGTTGTCAGTGAATGTTGTCAGTGAGTGAATGTTGTCAGAAAATGTTGTCAGTGAGTGAATGTTGTCAGTGAATGTTGTCAGTGAGTGAATGTTGTCAGTGAGTGAATGTTGTCAGTGAATGTTGTCAGTGAGTGAATGTTGTCAGTGAGTGAATGTTGTCAGTGAATGTTGTCAGTGAGTGAATGTTGTCAGTGAATGTTGTCAGTGAGTGAATGTTGTCAGTGAATGTTGTCAGTGAGTGAATGTTGTCAGTGAGTGAATGTTGTCAGTGAGTGAATGTTGTCAGTGAATGTTGTCAGTGAGTGAATGTTGTCAGTGAATGTTGTCAGTGAGTGAATGTTGTCAATGAGTGAATGTTGTCAGTGAATGTTGTCAGTGAGTGAATGTTGTCAGTGAATGTTGTCAGTGAGTGAATGTTGTCAGTGAGTGAATGTTGTCAGAGAGTGAATGTTGTCAGTGAATGTTGTCAGTGAGCGAATGTTGTCAGTGAATGTTGTCAGTGAGTGAATGTTGTCAGTGAATGTTGTCAGTGAGTGAATGTTGTCAGTGAGTGAATGTTGTCAGTGAATGTTGTCAGTGAATGTTGTCAGTGAGTGAATGTTGTCAGTGAATGTTGTCAGTGAGTGAATGTTGTCAGTGAATGTTGTCAGTGAGTGAATGTTGTCAGTGAATGTTGTCAGTGAGTGAATGTTGTCAGAGAGTGAATGTTGTCAGTGAATGTTGTCAGTGAGCGAATGTTGTCAGTGAATGTTGTCAGTGAGTGAATGTTGTCAGTGAATGTTGTCAGTGAGTGAATGTTGTCAGTGAATGTTGTCAGTGAGTGAATGTTGTCAGTGAATGTTGTCAGTGAATGTTGTCAGTGAGTGAATGTTGTCAGTGAATGTTGTCAGTGAGTGAATGTTGTCAGTGAATGTTGTCAGTGAGTGAATGTTGTCAGTGAATGTTGTCAGTGAGTGAATGTTGTCAGTGAATGTTGTCAGTGAGTGAATGTTGTCAGTGAGTGAATGTTGTCAGAGAGTGAATGTTGTCAGTGAATGTTGTCAGTGAGCGAATGTTGTCAGTGAATGTTGTCAGTGAGTGAATGTTGTCAGTGAATGTTGCCAGTGAGTGAATGTTGTCAGTGAATGTTGTCAGTGAGTGAATGTTGTCAGTGAATGTTGTCAGTGAGTGAATGTTGTCAGTGAGTGTATGTTGTCAGTGAGTGTATGTTGTCAATGAATGTTGTCAGTGAGTGAATGTTGTCAGTGAATGTTGTCAGTGAGTGAATGTTGTCAGAGAGTGAATGTTGTCAGTGAATGTTGTCAGAGAGTGAATGTTATCAGTGAATGTTGTCAGTGAGTGAATGTTGTCAGTGAATGTTGTCAGTGAGTGAATGTTGTCAGTGAGTGAATGTTGTCAGTGAATGTTGTCAGTGAGTGAATGTTGTCAGTGAATGTTGTCAGTGAGTGAATGTTGTCAGTGAATGTTGTCAGTGAATGTTGTCAGAGAGTGAATGTTGTCAGTGAATGTTGTCAGTGAGTGAATGTTGTCAGTGAATGTTGTCAGTGAATGTTGTCAGTGAATGTTGTCAGTGAGTGAATGTTGTCAGAGAGTGAATGTTGTCAGTGAGTGAATGTTGTCAGTGAATGTTGTCAGTGAGTGAATGTTGTCAGTGAATGTTGTCAGTGAGTGAATGTTGTCAGTGAATGTTGTCAGTGAGCGAATGTTGTCAGTGAATGTTGTCAGTGAGTGAATGTTGTCAGTGAATGTTGTCAGTGAGTGAATGTTGTCAGTGAGGGAATGTTGTCAGTGAATGTTGTCAGTGAGTGAATGTTGTCAGTGAATGTTGTCAGTGAGTGAATGTTGTCAGTGAGTGAATGTTGTCAGTGAATGTTGTCAGTGAGTGAATGTTGTCAGAAAATGTTGTCAGTGAGTGAATGTTGTCAGTGAATGTTGTCAGTGAGTGAATGTTGTCAGTGAATGTTGTCAGTGAGTGAATGTTGTCAGTGAATGTTGTCAGTGAGTGAATGTTGTCAGTGAGTGAATGTTGTCAGAGAGTGAATGTTGTCAGTGAATGTTGTCAGTGAGCGAATGTTGTCAGTGAATGTTGTCAGTGAGTGAATGTTGTCAGTGAGTGAATGTTGTCAGGGAGTGAATGTTGTCAGTGAATGTTGTCAGTGAGTGAATGTTGTCAGTGAATGTTGTCAGTGAATGTTGTCAGTGAGTGAATGTTGTCAGAGAGTGAATGTTGTCAGTGAGTGAATGTTGTCAGTGAATGTTGTCAGTGAGTGAATGTTGTCAGTGAATGTTGTCAGTGAGTGAATGTTGTCAGTGAGTGAATGTTGTCAGTGAATGTTGTCAGTGAGTGAATGTTGTCAGTGAATGTTGTCAGTGAGTGAATGTTGTCAGTGAGTGAATGTTGTCAGAGAGTGAATGTTGTCAGTGAATGTTGTCAGTGAGCGAATGTTGTCAGTGAATGTTGTCAGTGAGTGAATGTTGTCAGTGAATGTTGTCAGTGAGTGAATGTTGTCAGTGAATGTTGTCAGTGAGTGAATGTTGTCAGTGAATGTTGTCAGTGAGTGAATGTTGTCAGTGAGTGTATGTTGTCAGTGAGTGAATGTTGTCAGTGAATGTTGTCAGTGAGTGAATGTTGTCAGTGAGTGAATGTTGTCAGTGAATGTTGTCAGTGAGTGAATGTTGTCAGAGAGTGAATGTTGTCAGTGAATGTTGTCAGTGAGTGAATGTTGTCAGTGAATGTTGTCAGTGAGTGAATGTTGTCAGTGAGTGAATGTTGTCAGTGAGTGAATGTTGTCAGTGAATGTTGTCAGTGAGTGAATGTTGTCAGTGAGTGAATGTTGTCAGTGAATGTTGTCAGTGAGTGAATGTTGTCAGTGAATGTTGTCAGTGAGTGAATGTTGTCAGTGAGTGAATGTTGTCAGTGAATGTTGTCAGTGAGTGAATGTTGTCAGTGAATGTTGTCAGTGAGTGAATGTTGTCAGAGAGTGAATGTTGTCAGTGAATGTTGTCAGTGAATGTTGTCAGTGAGTGAATGTTGTCAGTGAATGTTGTCAGTGAGTGAATGTTGTCAGTGAATGTTGTCAGTGAGTGAATGTTGTCAGTGAATGTTGTCAGAGAGTGAATGTTGTCAGTGAATGTTGTCAGTGAGTGAATGTTGTCAGTGAATGTTGTCAGTGAGTGAATGTTGTCAGTGAGTGAATGTTGTCAGTGAATGTTGTCAGTGAGTGAATGTTGTCAGTGAATGTTGTCAGTGAGTGAATGTTGTCAGTGAATGTTGTCAGTGAATGTTGTCAGTGAGTGAATGTTGTCAGTGAATGTTGTCAGTGAGTGAATGTTGTCAGTGAATGTTGTCAGTGAGTGAATGTTGTCAGTGAATGTTGTCAGTGAGTGAATGTTGTCAGTGAATGTTGTCAGTGAGTGAATGTTGTCAGAGAGTGAATGTTGTCAGTGAATGTTGTCAGTGAGTGAATGTTGTCAGTGAATGTTGTCAGTGAGTGAATGTTGTCAGAGAGTGAATGTTGTCAGTGAATGTTGTCAGTGAGCGAATGTTGTCAGTGAATGTTGTCAGTGAGTGAATGTTGTCAGTGAATGTTGTCAGTGAGTGAATGTTGTCAGTGAGTGAATGTTGTCAGTGAATGTTGTCAGTGAGTGAATGTTGTCAGTGAATGTTGTCAGAGAGTGAATGTTGTCAGTGAATGTTGTCAGTGAGTGAATGTTGTCAGGGAGTTAATGTTGTCAGTGAATGTTGTCAGTGAGTGAATGTTGTCAGTGAATGTTGTCAGTGAGTGAATGTTGTCAGTGAGTGAATGTTGTCAGTGAATGTTGTCAGTGAGTGAATGTTGTCAGTGAATGTTGTCAGTGAATGTTGTCAGTGAGTGAATGTTGTCAGTGAATGTTGTCAGTGAGTGAATGTTGTCAGTGAATGTTGTCAGTGAGTGAATGTTGTCAGAGAGTGAATGTTGTCAGTGAATGTTGTCAGTGAGTGAATGTTGTCAGTGAGCGAATGTTGTCAGTGAATGTTGTCAGTGAGTGAATGTTGTCAGTGAATGTTGTCAGTGAATGTTGTCAGTGAGTGAATGTTGTCAGTGAGTGAATGTTGTCAGTGAATGTTGTCAGTGAGTGAATCTTGTCAGTGAGTGAATGTTGTCAGTGAATGCTGTCAGTGAGTGAATGTTGTCAGTGAATGTTGTCAGTGAGTGAATGTTGTCAGAGAGTGAATGTTGTGAGTGAATGTTGTCAGTGAGCAAATGTTGTCAGTGAATGTTGTCAGTGAGTGAATGTTGTCAGTGAATGTTGTCAGTGAGTGAATGTTGTCAGTGAATGTTGTCAGTGAGTGAATGTTGTCAGAGAGTGAATGTTGTCAGTGAATGTTGTCAGTGAGCGAATGTTGTCAGTGAATGTTGTCAGTGAATGAATGTTGTCAGAAAATGTTGTCAGTGAGTGAATGTTGTCAGTGAATGTTGTCAGTGAGTGAATGTTGTCAGTGAGTGAATGTTGTCAGTGAATGTTGTCAGTGAGTGAATGTTGTCAGTGAATGTTGTCAGTGAGTGAATGTTGTCAGTGAATGTTGTCAGTGAGTGAATGTTGTCAGTGAGTGAATGTTGTCAGTGAATGTTGTCAGTGAGTGAATGTTGTCAGTGAATGTTGTCAGTGAGTGAATGTTGTCAGAGAGTGAATGTTGTCAGTGAATGTTGTCAGTGAGCGAATGTTGTCAGTGAATGTTGTCAGTGAGTGAATGTTGTCAGTGAATGTTGTCAGTGAGTGAATGTTGTCAGTGAATGTTGTCAGTGAGTGAATGTTGTCAGTGAATGTTGTCAGTGAATGTTGTCAGTGAGTGAATGTTGTCAGTGAATGTTGTCAGTGAGTGAATGTTGTCAGTGAATGTTGTCAGTGAGTGAATGTTGTCAGTGAATGTTGTCAGTGAGTGAATGTTGTCAGTGAATGTTGTCAGTGAGTGAATGTTGTCAGTGAGTGAATGTTGTCAGAGAGTGAATGTTGTCAGTGAATGTTGTCAGTGAGCGAATGTTGTCATTGAATGTTGTCAGTGAGTGAATGTTGTCAGTGAATGTTGTCAGTGAGTGAATGTTGTCAGTGAATGTTGTCAGTGAGTGAATGTTGTCAGTGAATGTTGTCAGTGAGTGAATGTTGTCAGTGAGTGTATGTTGTCAGTGAGTGTATGTTGTCAGTGAATGTTGTCAGTGAGTGAATGTTGTCAGTGAGTGAATGTTGTCAGTGAATGTTGTCAGTGAGTGAATGTTGTCAGAGAGTGAATGTTGTCAGTGAATGTTGTCAGTGAGTGAATGTTGTCAGTGAATGTTGTCAGTGAGTGAATGTTGTCAGTGAATGTTGTCAGTGAGTGAATGTTGTCAGTGAGTGAATGTTGTCAGTGAATGTTGTCAGTGAGTGAATGTTGTCAGTGAATGTTGTCAGTGAGTGAATGTTGTCAGTGAATGTTGTCAGAGAGTGAATGTTGTCAGTGAATGTTGTCAGTGAGTGAATGTTGTCAATGAGTGAATGTTGTCAGTGAATGTTGTCAGTGAGTGAATGTTGTCAGTGAATGTTGTCAGTGAGTGAATGTTGTCAGTGAGTGAATGTTGTCAGAGAGTGAATGTTGTCAGTGAATGTTGTCAGTGAGCGAATGTTGTCAGTGAATGTTGTCAGTGAGTGAATGTTGTCAGTGAATGTTGTCAGTGAGTGAATGTTGTCAGTGAGTGAATGTTGTCAGTGAATGTTGTCAGTGAATGTTGTCAGTGAGTGAATGTTGTCAGTGAATGTTGTCAGTGAGTGAATGTTGTCAGTGAATGTTGTCAGTGAGTGAATGTTGTCAGTGAATGTTGTCAGTGAGTGAATGTTGTCAGAGAGTGAATGTTGTCAGTGAATGTTGTCAGTGAGCGAATGTTGTCAGTGAATGTTGTCAGTGAGTGAATGTTGTCAGTGAATGTTGTCAGTGAGTGAATGTTGTCAGTGAATGTTGTCAGTGAGTGAATGTTGTCAGTGAATGTTGTCAGTGAATGTTGTCAGTGAGTGAATGTTGTCAGTGAATGTTGTCAGTGAGTGAATGTTGTCAGTGAATGTTGTCAGTGAGTGAATGTTGTCAGTGAATGTTGTCAGTGAGTGAATGTTGTCAGTGAATGTTGTCAGTGAGTGAATGTTGTCAGTGAGTGAATGTTGTCAGAGAGTGAATGTTGTCAGTGAATGTTGTCAGTGAGCGAATGTTGTCAGTGAATGTTGTCAGTGAGTGAATGTTGTCAGTGAATGTTGCCAGTGAGTGAATGTTGTCAGTGAATGTTGTCAGTGAGTGAATGTTGTCAGTGAATGTTGTCAGTGAGTGAATGTTGTCAGTGAGTGTATGTTGTCAGTGAGTGTATGTTGTCAATGAATGTTGTCAGTGAGTGAATGTTGTCAGTGAATGTTGTCAGTGAGTGAATGTTGTCAGAGAGTGAATGTTGTCAGTGAATGTTGTCAGAGAGTGAATGTTATCAGTGAATGTTGTCAGTGAGTGAATGTTGTCAGTGAATGTTGTCAGTGAGTGAATGTTGTCAGTGAGTGAATGTTGTCAGTGAATGTTGTCAGTGAGTGAATGTTGTCAGTGAATGTTGTCAGTGAGTGAATGTTGTCAGTGAATGTTGTCAGTGAATGTTGTCAGAGAGTGAATGTTGTCAGTGAATGTTGTCAGTGAGTGAATGTTGTCAGTGAATGTTGTCAGTGAATGTTGTCAGTGAATGTTGTCAGTGAGTGAATGTTGTCAGAGAGTGAATGTTGTCAGTGAGTGAATGTTGTCAGTGAATGTTGTCAGTGAGTGAATGTTGTCAGTGAATGTTGTCAGTGAGTGAATGTTGTCAGTGAATGTTGTCAGTGAGCGAATGTTGTCAGTGAATGTTGTCAGTGAGTGAATGTTGTCAGTGAATGTTGTCAGTGAGTGAATGTTGTCAGTGAGGGAATGTTGTCAGTGAATGTTGTCAGTGAGTGAATGTTGTCAGTGAATGTTGTCAGTGAGTGAATGTTGTCAGTGAGTGAATGTTGTCAGTGAATGTTGTCAGTGAGTGAATGTTGTCAGAAAATGTTGTCAGTGAGTGAATGTTGTCAGTGAATGTTGTCAGTGAGTGAATGTTGTCAGTGAATGTTGTCAGTGAGTGAATGTTGTCAGTGAATGTTGTCAGTGAGTGAATGTTGTCAGTGAGTGAATGTTGTCAGAGAGTGAATGTTGTCAGTGAATGTTGTCAGTGAGCGAATGTTGTCAGTGAATGTTGTCAGTGAGTGAATGTTGTCAGTGAGTGAATGTTGTCAGGGAGTGAATGTTGTCAGTGAATGTTGTCAGTGAGTGAATGTTGTCAGTGAATGTTGTCAGTGAATGTTGTCAGTGAGTGAATGTTGTCAGAGAGTGAATGTTGTCAGTGAGTGAATGTTGTCAGTGAATGTTGTCAGTGAGTGAATGTTGTCAGTGAATGTTGTCAGTGAGTGAATGTTGTCAGTGAGTGAATGTTGTCAGTGAATGTTGTCAGTGAGTGAATGTTGTCAGTGAATGTTGTCAGTGAGTGAATGTTGTCAGTGAGTGAATGTTGTCAGAGAGTGAATGTTGTCAGTGAATGTTGTCAGTGAGCGAATGTTGTCAGTGAATGTTGTCAGTGAGTGAATGTTGTCAGTGAATGTTGTCAGTGAGTGAATGTTGTCAGTGAATGTTGTCAGTGAGTGAATGTTGTCAGTGAATGTTGTCAGTGAGTGAATGTTGTCAGTGAGTGTATGTTGTCAGTGAGTGAATGTTGTCAGTGAATGTTGTCAGTGAGTGAATGTTGTCAGTGAGTGAATGTTGTCAGTGAATGTTGTCAGTGAGTGAATGTTGTCAGAGAGTGAATGTTGTCAGTGAATGTTGTCAGTGAGTGAATGTTGTCAGTGAATGTTGTCAGTGAGTGAATGTTGTCAGTGAGTGAATGTTGTCAGTGAGTGAATGTTGTCAGTGAATGTTGTCAGTGAGTGAATGTTGTCAGTGAGTGAATGTTGTCAGTGAATGTTGTCAGTGAGTGAATGTTGTCAGTGAATGTTGTCAGTGAGTGAATGTTGTCAGTGAGTGAATGTTGTCAGTGAATGTTGTCAGTGAGTGAATGTTGTCAGTGAATGTTGTCAGTGAGTGAATGTTGTCAGAGAGTGAATGTTGTCAGTGAATGTTGTCAGTGAATGTTGTCAGTGAGTGAATGTTGTCAGTGAATGTTGTCAGTGAGTGAATGTTGTCAGTGAATGTTGTCAGTGAGTGAATGTTGTCAGTGAATGTTGTCAGAGAGTGAATGTTGTCAGTGAATGTTGTCAGTGAGTGAATGTTGTCAGTGAATGTTGTCAGTGAGTGAATGTTGTCAGTGAGTGAATGTTGTCAGTGAATGTTGTCAGTGAGTGAATGTTGTCAGTGAATGTTGTCAGTGAGTGAATGTTGTCAGTGAATGTTGTCAGTGAATGTTGTCAGTGAGTGAATGTTGTCAGTGAATGTTGTCAGTGAGTGAATGTTGTCAGTGAATGTTGTCAGTGAGTGAATGTTGTCAGTGAATGTTGTCAGTGAGTGAATGTTGTCAGTGAATGTTGTCAGTGAGTGAATGTTGTCAGAGAGTGAATGTTGTCAGTGAATGTTGTCAGTGAGTGAATGTTGTCAGTGAATGTTGTCAGTGAGTGAATGTTGTCAGAGAGTGAATGTTGTCAGTGAATGTTGTCAGTGAGCGAATGTTGTCAGTGAATGTTGTCAGTGAGTGAATGTTGTCAGTGAATGTTGTCAGTGAGTGAATGTTGTCAGTGAGTGAATGTTGTCAGTGAATGTTGTCAGTGAGTGAATGTTGTCAGTGAATGTTGTCAGAGAGTGAATGTTGTCAGTGAATGTTGTCAGTGAGTGAATGTTGTCAGGGAGTTAATGTTGTCAGTGAATGTTGTCAGTGAGTGAATGTTGTCAGTGAATGTTGTCAGTGAGTGAATGTTGTCAGTGAGTGAATGTTGTCAGTGAATGTTGTCAGTGAGTGAATGTTGTCAGTGAATGTTGTCAGTGAATGTTGTCAGTGAGTGAATGTTGTCAGTGAATGTTGTCAGTGAGTGAATGTTGTCAGTGAATGTTGTCAGTGAGTGAATGTTGTCAGAGAGTGAATGTTGTCAGTGAATGTTGTCAGTGAGTGAATGTTGTCAGTGAGCGAATGTTGTCAGTGAATGTTGTCAGTGAGTGAATGTTGTCAGTGAATGTTGTCAGTGAATGTTGTCAGTGAGTGAATGTTGTCAGTGAGTGAATGTTGTCAGTGAATGTTGTCAGTGAGTGAATCTTGTCAGTGAGTGAATGTTGTCAGTGAATGCTGTCAGTGAGTGAATGTTGTCAGTGAATGTTGTCAGTGAGTGAATGTTGTCAGAGAGTGAATGTTGTGAGTGAATGTTGTCAGTGAGCAAATGTTGTCAGTGAATGTTGTCAGTGAGTGAATGTTGTCAGTGAATGTTGTCAGTGAGTGAATGTTGTCAGTGAATGTTGTCAGTGAGTGAATGTTGTCAGAGAGTGAATGTTGTCAGTGAATGTTGTCAGTGAGCGAATGTTGTCAGTGAATGTTGTCAGTGAATGAATGTTGTCAGAAAATGTTGTCAGTGAGTGAATGTTGTCAGTGAATGTTGTCAGTGAGTGAATGTTGTCAGTGAGTGAATGTTGTCAGTGAATGTTGTCAGTGAGTGAATGTTGTCAGTGAATGTTGTCAGTGAGTGAATGTTGTCAGTGAATGTTGTCAGTGAGTGAATGTTGTCAGTGAGTGAATGTTGTCAGTGAATGTTGTCAGTGAGTGAATGTTGTCAGTGAATGTTGTCAGTGAGTGAATGTTGTCAGAGAGTGAATGTTGTCAGTGAATGTTGTCAGTGAGCGAATGTTGTCAGTGAATGTTGTCAGTGAGTGAATGTTGTCAGTGAATGTTGTCAGTGAGTGAATGTTGTCAGTGAATGTTGTCAGTGAGTGAATGTTGTCAGTGAATGTTGTCAGTGAATGTTGTCAGTGAGTGAATGTTGTCAGTGAATGTTGTCAGTGAGTGAATGTTGTCAGTGAATGTTGTCAGTGAGTGAATGTTGTCAGTGAATGTTGTCAGTGAGTGAATGTTGTCAGTGAATGTTGTCAGTGAGTGAATGTTGTCAGTGAGTGAATGTTGTCAGAGAGTGAATGTTGTCAGTGAATGTTGTCAGTGAGCGAATGTTGTCATTGAATGTTGTCAGTGAGTGAATGTTGTCAGTGAATGTTGTCAGTGAGTGAATGTTGTCAGTGAATGTTGTCAGTGAGTGAATGTTGTCAGTGAATGTTGTCAGTGAGTGAATGTTGTCAGTGAGTGTATGTTGTCAGTGAGTGTATGTTGTCAGTGAATGTTGTCAGTGAGTGAATGTTGTCAGTGAGTGAATGTTGTCAGTGAATGTTGTCAGTGAGTGAATGTTGTCAGAGAGTGAATGTTGTCAGTGAATGTTGTCAGTGAGTGAATGTTGTCAGTGAATGTTGTCAGTGAGTGAATGTTGTCAGTGAATGTTGTCAGTGAGTGAATGTTGTCAGTGAGTGAATGTTGTCAGTGAATGTTGTCAGTGAGTGAATGTTGTCAGTGAATGTTGTCAGTGAGTGAATGTTGTCAGTGAATGTTGTCAGAGAGTGAATGTTGTCAGTGAATGTTGTCAGTGAGTGAATGTTGTCAGTGAATGTTGTCAGTGAATGTTGTCAGTGAATGTTGTCAGTGAGTGAATGTTGTCAGAGAGTGAATGTTGTCAGTGAGTGAATGTTGTCAGTGAATGTTGTCAGTGAGTGAATGTTGTCAGTGAATGTTGTCAGTGAGTGAATGTTGTCAGTGAGTGAATGTTGTCAGTGAATGTTGTCAGTGAGTGAATGTTGTCAGTGAATGTTGTCAGTGAGCGAATGTTGTCAGTGAATGTTGTCAGTGAGTGAATGTTGTCAGTGAATGTTGTCAGTGAGTGAATGTTGTCAGTGAATGTTGTCAGTGAGTGAATGTTGTCAGTGAATGTTGTCAGTGAATGTTGTCAGTGAATGTTGTCAGTGAGTGAATGTTGTCAGAGAGTGAATGTTGTCAGTGAGTGAATGTTGTCAGTGAATGTTGTCAGTGAGTGAATGTTGTCAGTGAATGTTGTCAGTGAGTGAATGTTGTCAGTGAGTGAATGTTGTCAGTGAATGTTGTCAGTGAGTGAATGTTGTCAGTGAATGTTGTCAGTGAGCGAATGTTGTCAGTGAATGTTGTCAGTGAGTGAATGTTGTCAGTGAATGTTGTCAGTGAGTGAATGTTGTCAGTGAATGTTGTCAGTGAGTGAATGTTGTCAGAAAATGTTGTCAGTGAGTGAATGTTGTCAGTGAATGTTGTCAGTGAGTGAATGTTGTCAGTGAATGTTGTCAGTGAGTGAATGTTGTCAGTGAATGTTGTCAGTGAGTGAATGTTGTCAGTGAGTGAATGTTGTCAGAGAGTGAATGTTGTCAGTGAATGTTGTCAGTGAGCGAATGTTGTCAGTGAATGTTGTCAGTGAGTGAATGTTGTCAGTGAATGTTGTCAGTGAGTGAATGTTGTCAGTGAATGTTGTCAGTGAGTGAATGTTGTCAGTGAATGTTGTCAGTGAGTGAATGTTGTCAGTGAGTGTATGTTGTCAGTGAGTGAATGTTGTCAGTGAATGTTGTCAGTGAGTGAATGTTGTCAGTGAGTGAATGTTGTCAGTGAATGTTGTCAGTGAGTGAATGTTGTCAGAGAGTGAATGTTGTCAGTGAATGTTGTCAGTGAGTGAATGTTGTCAGTGAATGTTGTCAGTGAGTGAATGTTGTCAGTGAGTGAATGTTGTCAGTGAGTGAATGTTGTCAGTGAATGTTGTCAGTGAGTGAATGTTGTCAGTGAGTGAATGTTGTCAGTGAATGTTGTCAGTGAGTGAATGTTGTCAGTGAGTGAATGTTGTCAGTGAATGTTGTCAGTGAGTGAATGTTGTCAGTGAATGTTGTCAGTGAGTGAATGTTGTCAGTGAGTGAATGTTGTCAGTGAATGTTGTCAGTGAGTGAATGTTGTCAGAGAGTGAATGTTGTCAGTGAATGTTGTCAGTGAGTGAATGTTGTCAGTGAATGTTGTCAGTGAGTGAATGTTGTCAGTGAATGTTGTCAGTGAGTGAATGTTGTCAGTGAATGTTGTCAGTGAGTGAATGTTGTCAGTGAATGTTGTCAGTGAGTGAATGTTGTCAGAGAGTGAGTGTTGTCAGTGAATGTTGTCAGTGAGTGAATGTTGTCAGAGAGTGAATGTTGTCAGTGAATGTTGTCAGTGAGTGAATGTTGTCAGTGAATGTTGTCAGTGAGTGAATGTTGTCAGTGAATGTTGTCAGTGAGTGAATGTTGTCAGAGAGTGAATGTTGTCAGTGAGTGAATGTTGTCAGTGAATGTTGTCAGTGAGTGAATGTTGTCAGTGAATGTTGTCAGTGAGTGAATGTTGTCAGTGAGTGAATGTTGTCAGAGAGTGAATGTTGTC
This sequence comes from Staurois parvus, assembly GCF_062004578.1. Lineage (NCBI taxonomy): Eukaryota > Metazoa > Chordata > Amphibia > Anura > Ranidae > Staurois > Staurois parvus. The sequence continues at coordinate 138,496 of NW_028320462.1, forward strand.
AGTGAATGTTGTCAGTGAGTGAATGTTGTCAGTGAATGTTGTCAGAGAGTGAATGTTGTCAGAGAGTGAATGTTGTCAGTGAATGTTGTCAGTGAGTGAATGTTGTCAGTGAGTGAATGTTGTCAGGGAGTGAATGTTGTCAGTGAATGTTGTCAGTGAGCGAATGTTGTCAGTGAATGTTGTCAGTGAGTGAATGTTGTCAGTGAATGTTGTCAGTGAGTGAATGTTGTCAGTGAATGTTGTCAGTGAGTGAATGTTGTCAGTGAATGTTGTCAGTGAGTGAATGTTGTCAGTGAGTGAATGTTGTCAGAGAGTGAATGTTGTCAGTGAATGTTGTCAGTGAGCGAATGTTGTCAGTGAATGTTATCAGTGAGTGAATGTTGTCAGTGAATGTTGTCAGTGAGTGAATGTTGTCAGTGAATGTTGTCAGTGAGTGAATGTTGTCAGTGAGTGAATGTTGTCAGGGAGTGAATGTTGTCAGTGAATGTTGTCAGTGAGCGAATGTTGTCAGTGAATGTTGTCAGTGAGTGAATGTTGTCAGTGAATGTTGTCAGTGAGTGAATGTTGTCAGTGAATGTTGTCAGTGAGTGAATGTTGTCAGTGAGTGAATGTTGTCAGTGAATGTTGTCAGTGAGTGAATGTTGTCAGTGAATGTTGTCAGTGAGTGAATGTTGTCAGTGAATGTTGTCAGTGAGTGAATGTTGTCAGTGAGTGAATGTTGTCAGAGAGTGAATGTTGTCAGTGAATGTTGTCAGTGAGCGAATGTTGTCAGTGAATGTTGTCAGTGAGTGAATGTTGTCAGTGAATGTTGTCAGAGAGTGAATGTTGTCAGTGAGTGAATGTTGTCAGTAAATGTTGTCAGTGAGTGAATGTTGTCAGTGAATGTTGTCAGTGAGTGTATGTTGTCAGTGAGTGAATGTTGTCAGTGAATGTTGTCAGTGAGTGAATGTTGTCAGTGAGTGAATGTTGTCAGTGAATGTTGTCAGTGAGTGAATGTTGTCAGTGAATGTTGTCAGTGAGTGAATGTTGTCAGTGAGTGAATGTTGTCAGTGAATGTTGTCAGTGAATGTTGTCAGTCAGTGAATGTTGTCAGAGAGTGAATGTTGTCAGTGAATGTTGTCAGTGAGCGAATGTTGTCAGTGAATGTTATCAGTGAGTGAATGTTGTCAGTGAATGTTGTCAGTGAGTGAATGTTGTCAGTGAATGTTGTCAGTGAGTGAATGTTGTCAGTGAGTGAATGTTGTCAGGGAGTGAATGTTGTCAGTGAATGTTGTCAGTGAGCGAATGTTGTCAGTGAATGTTGTCAGTGAGTGAATGTTGTCAGTGAATGTTGTCAGTGAGTGAATGTTGTCAGTGAGTGAATGTTGTCAGTGAATGTTGTCAGTGAGTGAATGTTGTCAGTGAATGTTGTCAGTGAGTGAATGTTGTCAGTGAATGTTGTCAGTGAATGTTGTCAGTGAGTGAATGTTGTCAGTGAATGTTGTCAGTGAGTGAATGTTGTCAGAGAGTGAATGTTGTCAGTGAATGTTGTCAGTGAGCGAATGTTGTCAGTGAATGTTGTCAGTGAGTGAATGTTGTCAGAAAATGTTGTCAGTGAGTGAATGTTGTCAGTGAATGTTGTCAGTGAGTGAATGTTGTCAGTGAGTGAATGTTGTCAGAGAGTGAATGTTGTCAGTGAATGTTGTCAGTGAGTGAATGTTGTCAGTGAATGTTGTCAGTGAGTGAATGTTGTCAGTGAGTGAATGTTGTCAGAGAGTGAATGTTGTCAGTGAATGTTGTCAGTGAGTGAATGTTGTCAGTGAATGTTGTCAGTGAGTGAATGTTGTCAGTGAATGTTGTCAGTGAGTGAATGTTGTCAGTGAATGTTGTCAGTGAGTGAAAGTTGTCAGTGAGTGAATGTTGTCAGTGAGTGAATGTTGTCAGTGAATGTTGTCAGTGAGTGAATGTTGTCAGTGAATGTTGTCAGTGAGTGAATGTTGTCAGAGAGTGAATGTTGTCAGTGAATGTTGTCAGTGAGCGAATGTTGTCAGTGAATGTTGTCAGTGAGTGAATGTTGTCAGTGAATGTTGTCAGTGAGTGAATGTTGTCAGTGAATGTTGTCAGTGAGTGAATGTTGTCAGTGAGTGAATGTTGTCAGGGAGTGAATGTTGTCAGTGAATGTTGTCAGTGAGCAAATGTTGTCAGTGAATGTTGTCAGTGAGTGAATGTTGTCAGTGAGTGAATGTTGTCAGTGAATGTTGTCAGAGAGTGAATGTTGTCAGTGAATGTTGTCAGTGAGTGAATGTTGTCAGTGAATGTTGTCAGTGAATGTTGTCAGTGAATGTTGTCAGTGAGTGAATGTTGTCAGAGAGTGAATGTTGTCAGTGAGTGAATGTTGTCAGTGAATGTTGTCAGTGAGTGAATGTTGTCAGTGAATGTTGTCAGTGAGTGAATGTTGTCAGTGAATGTTGTCAGTGAGTGAATGTTGTCAGTGAATGTTGTCAGTGAGTGAATGTTGTCAGTGAATGTTGTCAGTGAGTGAATGTTGTCAGTGAATGTTGTCAGTGAGTGAATGTTGTCAGTGAATGTTGTCAGTGAGTGAATGTTGTCAGTGAATGTTGTCAGTGAGTGAATGTTGTCAGTGAATGTTGTCAGTGAGTGAATGTTGTCAGAGAGTGAGTGTTGTCAGTGAATGTTGTCAGTGAGTGAATGTTGTCAGAGAGTGAATGTTGTCAGTGAATGTTGTCAGTGAGCGAATGTTGTCAGTGAATGTTGTCAGTGAGTGAATGTTGTCAGAAAATGTTGTCAGTGAGTGAATGTTGTCAGTGAGTGAATGTTGTCAGTGAATGTTGTCAGTGAGTGAATTTTGTCAGTGAGTGAATGTTGTCAGTGAATGTTGTCAGTGAGTGAATGTTGTCAGTGAATGTTGTCAGTGAGTGAATGTTGTCAGTGAGTGAATGTTGTCAGTGAATGTTGTCAGTGAGTGAATGTTGTCAGTGAATGTTGTCAGTGAGTGAATGTTGTCAGTGAATGTTGTCAGTGAGTGAATGTTGTCAGTGAATGTTGTCAGTGAGTGAATGTTGTCAGAGAGTGAATGTTGTCAGTGAATGTTGTCAGTGAATGTTGTCAGTGAGTGAATGTTGTCAGTGAATGTTGTCAGTGAGTGAATGTTGTCAGTGAATGTTGTCAGTGAGTGAATGTTGTCAGTGAATGTTGTCAGTGAGTGAATGTTGTCAGTGAATGTTGTCAGTGAGTGAATGTTGTCAGTGAATGTTGTCAGTGAATGTTGTCAGTGAGTGAATGTTGTCAGTGAATGTTGTCAGTGAGTGAATGTTGTCAGAGAGTGAATGTTGTCAGTGAATGTTGTCAGTGAGCAAATGTTGTCAGTGAATGTTGTCAGTGAGTGAATGTTGTCAGAAAATGTTGTCAGTGAGTGAATGTTGTCAGTGAATGTTGTCAGTGAGTGAATGTTGTCAGTGAGTGAATGTTGTCAGAGAGTGAATGTTGTCAGTGAATGTTGTCAGTGAGCGAATGTTGTCAGTGAATGTTGTCAGTGAGTGAATGTTGTCAGTGAATGTTGTCAGTGAGTGAATGTTGTCAGTGAGTGAATGTTGTCAGTGAGTGAATGTTGTCAGTGAATGTTGTCAGTGAATGTTGTCAGTGAGTGAATGTTGTCAGTGAGTGAATGTTGTCAGTGAATGTTGTCAGTGAGTGAATGTTGTCAGTGAGTGAATGTTGTCAGTGAGTGAATGTTGTCAGTGAATGTTGTCAGTGAGTGAATGTTGTCAGTGAATGTTGTCAGTGAGTGAATGTTGTCAGTGAATGTTGTCAGTGAGCGAATGTTGTCAGTGAATGTTGTCAGTGAGTGAATGTTGTCAGAAAATGTTGTCAGTGAGTGAATGTTGTCAGTGAATGTTGTCAGTGAGTGAATGTTGTCAGTGAGTGAATGTTGTCAGTGAATGTTGTCAGTGAGTGAATGTTGTCAGTGAGTGAATGTTGTCAGTGAATGTTGTCAGTGAGTGAATGTTGTCAGTGAATGTTGTCAGTGAATGTTGTCAGTGAGTGAATGTTGTCAGTGAGTGAATGTTGTCAGTGAATGTTGTCAGTGAGTGAATGTTGTCAGTGAATGTTGTCAGTGAGTGAATGTTGTCAGTGAGTGAATGTTGTCAGTGAATGTTGTCAGTGAGTGAATGTTGTCAGTGAGTGAATGTTGTCAGTGAATGTTGTCAGTGAGTGAATGTTGTCAGTGAATGTTGTCAGTGAGTGAATGTTGTCAGTGAGTGAATGTTGTCAGAGAGTGAATGTTGTCAGTGAATGTTGTCAGTGAGCGAATGTTGTCAGTGAGTGAATGTTGTCAGTGAATGTTGTCAGTGAGTGAATGTTGTCAGTGAGTGAATGTTGTCAGTGAATGTTGTCAGTGAGTGAATGTTGTCAGTGAGTGAATGTTGTCAGTGAATGTTGTCAGTGAGTGAATGTTGTCAGTGAATGTTGTCAGTGAGTGAATGTTGTCAGTGAATGTTGTCAGTGAGTGAATGTTGTCAGAGAGTGAATGTTGTCAGTGAATGTTGTCAGTGAGCGAATGTTGTCAGTGAATGTTGTCAGTGAGTGAATGTTGTCAGTGAATGTTGTCAGTGAGTGAATGTTGTCAGTGAATGTTGTCAGTGAGTGAATGTTGTCAGTGAATGTTGTCAGTGAATGTTGTCAGTGAGTGAATGTTGTCAGTGAATGTTGTCAGTGAGTGAATGTTGTCAGTGAATGTTGTCAGTGAGTGAATGTTGTCAGTGAATGTTGTCAGTGAGTGAATGTTGTCAGTGAGTGAATGTTGTCAGAGAGTGAATGTTGTCAGTGAATGTTGTCAGTGAGCGAATGTTGTCAGTGAATGTTGTCAGTGAGTGAATGTTGTCAGTGAATGTTGCCAGTGAGTGAATGTTGTCAGTGAATGTTGTCAGTGAGTGAATGTTGTCAGTGAATGTTGTCAGTGAGTGAATGTTGTCAGTGAGTGTATGTTGTCAGTGAGTGTATGTTGTCAGTGAATGTTGTCAGTGAGTGAATGTTGTCAGTGAGTGAATGTTGTCAGTGAATGTTGTCAGTGAGTGAATGTTGTCAGAGAGTGAATGTTGTCAGTGAATGTTGTCAGTGAGTGAATGTTGTCAGTGAATGTTGTCAGTGAGTGAATGTTGTCAGTGAATGTTGTCAGTGAGTGAATGTTGTCAGTGAGTGAATGTTGTCAGTGAATGTTGTCAGTGAGTGAATGTTGTCAGTGAATGTTGTCAGTGAGTGAATGTTGTCAGTGAATGTTGTCAGTGAATGTTGTCAGAGAGTGAATGTTGTCAGTGAATGTTGTCAGTGAGTGAATGTTGTCAGTGAATGTTGTCAGTGAGTGAATGTTGTCAGTGAATGTTGTCAGTGAATGTTGTCAGAGAGTGAATGTTGTCAGTGAATGTTGTCAGTGAGTGAATGTTGTCAGTGAATGTTGTCAGTGAATGTTGTCAGTGAATGTTGTCAGTGAATGAATGTTGTCAGAGAGTGAATGTTGTCAGTGAGTGAATGTTGTCAGTGAATGTTGTCAGTGAGTGAATGTTGTCAGTGAATGTTGTCAGTGAGTGAATGTTGTCAGTGAGTGAATGTTGTCAGTGAATGTTGTCAGTGAGTGAATGTTGTCAGTGAATGTTGTCAGTGAGCGAATGTTGTCAGTGAATGTTGTCAGAGAGTGAATGTTGTCAGTGAATGTTGTCAGTGAGCGAATGTTGTCAGTGAATGTTGTCAGTGAGTGAATGTTGTCAGTGAATGTTGTCAGTGAGTGAATGTTGTCAGGGAGTGAATGTTGTCAGTGAATGTTGTCAGTGAGTGAATGTTGTCAGTGAATGTTGTCAGTGAATGTTGTCAGAGAGTGAATGTTGTCAGTGAGTGAATGTTGTCAGTGAATGTTGTCAGTGAGTGAATGTTGTCAGTGAATGTTGTCAGTGAGTGAATGTTGTCAGTGAGTGAATGTTGTCAGTGAATGTTGTCAGTGAGTGAATGTTGTCAGTGAATGTTGTCAGTGAGTGAATGTTGTCAGTGAGTGAATGTTGTCAGAGAGTGAATGTTGTCAGTGAATGTTGTCAGTGAGCGAATGTTGTCAGTGAATGTTGTCAGTGAGTGAATGTTGTCAGTGAATGTTGTCAGTGAGTGAATGTTGTCAGTGAATGTTGTCAGTGAGTGAATGTTGTCAGTGAATGTTGTCAGTGAGTGAATGTTGTCAGTGAGTGTATGTTGTCAGTGAGTGAATGTTGTCAGTGAATGTTGTCAGTGAGTGAATGTTGTCAGTGAGTGAATGTTGTCAGTGAATGTTGTCAGTGAGTGAATGTTGTCAGAGAGTGAATGTTGTCAGTGAATGTTGTCAGTGAGTGAATGTTGTCAGTGAATGTTGTCAGTGAGTGAATGTTGTCAGTGAGTGAATGTTGTCAGTGAGTGAATGTTGTCAGTGAATGTTGTCAGTGAGTGAATGTTGTCAGTGAGTGAATGTTGTCAGTGAATGTTGTCAGTGAGTGAATGTTGTCAGAGAGTGAGTGTTGTCAGTGAATGTTGTCAGTGAGTGAATGTTGTCAGAGAGTGAATGTTGTCAGTGAATGTTGTCAGTGAGTGAATGTTGTCAGTGAATGTTGTCAGTGAGTGAATGTTGTCAGTGAATGTTGTCAGTGAGTGAATGTTGTCAGAGAGTGAGTGTTGTCAGTGAATGTTGTCAGTGAGTGAATGTTGTCAGAGAGTGAATGTTGTCAGTGAATGTTGTCAGTGAGTGAATGTTGTCAGTGAATGTTGTCAGTGAGTGAATGTTGTCAGTGAATGTTGTCAGTGAATGTTGTCAGTGAGTGAATGTTGTCCGTGAATGTTGTCAGTGAGTGAATGTTGTCAGAGAGTGAATGTTGTCAGTGAATGTTGTCAGTGAGCGAATGTTGTCAGTGAGCGAATGTTGTCAGTGAATGTTGTCAGTGAGTGAATGTTGTCAGTGAATGTTGTCAGTGAGTGAATGTTGTCAGTGAGCGAATGTTGTCAGTGAATGTTGTCAGTGAGTGAATGTTGTCAGTGAATGTTGTCAGTGAGTGAATGTTGTCAGGGAGTGAATGTTGTCAGTGAATGTTGTCAGTGAGTGAATGTTGTCAGTGAATGTTGTCAGTGAATGTTGTCAGTGAGTGAATGTTGTCAGAGAGTGAATGTTGTCAGTGAGTGAATGTTGTCAGTGAATGTTGTCAGTGAGTGAATGTTGTCAGTGAATGTTGTCAGTGAGTGAATGTTGTCAGTGAATGTTGTCAGTGAGTGAATGTTGTCAGTGAGTGAATGTTGTCAGAGAGTGAATGTTGTCAGTGAGCGAATGTTGTCAGTGAATGTTGTCAGTGAGTGAATGTTGTCAGTGAATGTTGTCAGTGAGTGAATGTTGTCAGGGAGTGAATGTTGTCAGTGAATGTTGTCAGTGAGTGAATGTTGTCAGTGAATGTTGTCAGTGAATGTTGTCAGTGAGTGAATGTTGTCAGAGAGTGAATGTTGTCAGTGAGTGAATGTTGTCAGTGAATGTTGTCAGTGAGTGAATGTTGTCAGTGAATGTTGTCAGTGAGTGAATGTTGTCAGTGAGTGAATGTTGTCAGAGAGTGAATGTTGTCAGTGAATGTTGTCATTGAGCGAATGTTGTCAGTGAATGTTGTCAGTGAGTGAATGTTGTCAGTGAATGTTGTCAGTGAGTGAATGTTGTCAGTGAATGTTGTCAGTGAGTGAATGTTGTCAGTGAGTGAATGTTGTCAGTGAATGTTGTCAGTGAGTGAATGTTGTCAGTGAATGTTGTCAGTGAGTGAATGTTGTCAGTGAGTGAATGTTGTCAGAGAGTGAATGTTGTCAGTGAATGTTGTCAGTGAGTGAATGTTGTCAGTGAATGTTGTCAGTGAGTGAATGTTGTCAGTGAATGTTGTCAGTGAGTGAATGTTGTCAGTGAATGTTGTCAGTGAGTGAAAGTTGTCAGTGAGTGAATGTTGTCAGTGAGTGAATGTTGTCAGTGAATGTTGTCAGTGAGTGAATGTTGTCAGTGAATGTTGTCAGTGAGTGAATGTTGTCAGAGAGTGAATGTTGTCAGTGAATGTTGTCAGTGAGTGAATGTTGTCAGTGAATGTTGTCAGTGAGTGAATGTTGTCAGTGAATGTTGTCAGTGAGTGAATGTTGTCAGTGAATGTTGTCAGTGAGTGAATGTTGTCAGTGAGTGAATGTTGTCAGTGAATGTTGTCAGTGAGTGAATGTTGTCAGTGAGTGAATGTTGTCAGTGAGTGAATGTTGTCAGTGAATGTTGTCAGTGAGTGAATGTTGTCAGTGAATGTTGTCAGTGAGTGAATGTTGTCAGTGAATGTTGTCAGTGAGTGAATGTTGTCAGAGAGTGAATGTTGTCAGTGAATGTTGTCAGTGAATGTTGTCAGTGAGTGAATGTTGTCAGTGAATGTTGTCAGTGAGTGAATGTTGTCAGTGAATGTTGTCAGTGAGTGAATGTTGTCAGTGAATGTTGTCAGTGAGTGAATGTTGTCAGTGAATGTTGTCAGTGAGTGAATGTTGTCAGTGAATGTTGTAAGTGAGTGAATGTTGTCAGTGAATGTTGTCAGTGAATGTTGTCAGTGAGTGAATGTTGTCAGTGAATGTTGTCAGTGAGTGAATGTTGTCAGAGAGTGAATGTTGTCAGTGAATGTTGTCAGTGAGTGAATGTTGTCAGTGAATGTTGTCAGTGAGTGAATGTTGTCAGAGAGTGAATGTTGTCAGTGAATGTTGTCAGTGAGCGAATTTTGTCAGTGAATGTTGTCAGTGAGTGAATGTTGTCAGAAAATGTTGTCAGTGAGTGAATGTTGTCAGTGAATGTTGTCAGTGAGTGAATGTTGTCAGTGAGTGAATGTTGTCAGTGAATGTTGTCAGTGAGTGAATGTTGTCAGTGAGTGAATGTTGTCAGTGAGTGAATGTTGTCAGTGAATGTTGTCAGTGAATGTTGTCAGTGAGTGAATGTTGTCAGTGAGTGAATGTTGTCAGTGAATGTTGTCAGTGAGTGAATGTTTTCAGTGAGTGAATGTTGTCAGTGAGTGAATGTTGTCAGTGAATGTTGTCAGTGAGTGAATGTTGTCAGTGAATGTTGTCAGTGAGTGAATGTTGTCAGTGAATGTTGTCAGTGAGTGAATGTTGTCAGTGAATGTTGTCAGTGAATGTTGTCAGTGAGTGAATGTTGTCAGTGAATGTTGTCAGTGAATGTTGTCAGTGAGTGAATGTTGTCAGAGAGTGAATGTTGTCAGTGAGTGAATGTTGTCAGTGAATGTTGTCAGTGAGTGAATGTTGTCAGTGAATGTTGTCAGTGAGTGAATGTTGTCAGTGAATGTTGTCAGTGAGTGAATGTTGTCAGTGAATGTTGTCAGTGAGTGAATGTTGTCAGTGAGTGAATGTTGTCAGAGAGCGAATGTTGTCAGTGAATGTTGTCAGTGAGCGAATGTTGTCAGTGAATGTTGTCAGTGAGTGAATGTTGTCAGTGAATGTTGTCAGTGAGTGAATGTTGTCAGTGAATGTTGTCAGTGAGTGAATGTTGTCAGTGAGTGAATGTTGTCAGTGAGTGAATGTTGTCAGTGAGTGAATGTTGTCAGTGAATGTTGTCAGTGAGTGAATGTTGTCAGTGAGTGAATGTTGTCAGTGAATGTTGTCAGTGAGTGAATGTTGTCAGTGAGTGAATGTTGTCAGTGAATGTTGTCAGTGAGTGAATGTTGTCAGTGAATGTTGTCAGTGAGTGAATGTTGTCAGTGAGTGAATGTTGTCAGTGAATGTTGTCAGTGAGTGAATGTTGTCAGTGAATGTTGTCAGTGAGTGAATGTTGTCAGAGAGTGAATGTTGTCAATGAATGTTGTCAGTGAATGTTGTCAGTGAGTGAATGTTGTCAGTGAATGTTGTCAGTGAGTGAATGTTGTCAGTGAATGTTGTCAGTGAGTGAATGTTGTCAGTGAATGTTGTCAGTGAGTGAATGTTGTCAGTGAATGTTGTCAGTGAGTGAATGTTGTCAGAGAGTGAGTGTTGTCAGTGAATGTTGTCAGTGAGTGAATGTTGTCAGAGAGTGAATGTTGTCAGTGAATGTTGTCAGTGAGTGAATGTTGTCAGTTAATGTTGTCAGTGAGTGAATGTTGTCAGTGAATGTTGTCAGTGAGTGAATGTTGTCAGTGAATGTTGTCAGAGAGTGAATGTTGTCAGTGAGTGAATGTTGTCAGTGAATGTTGTCAGTGAGTGAATGTTGTCAGTGAATGTTGTCAGTGAGTGAATGTTGTCAGTGAGTGAATGTTGTCAGAGAGTGAATGTTGTCAGTGAATGTTGTCAGTGAGTGAATGTTGTCAGTGAATGTTGTCAGAGAGTGAATGTTGTCAGTGAATGTTGTCAGTGAGTGAATGTTGTCAGGGAGTGAATGTTGTCAGTGAATGTTGTCAGTGAGCGAATGTTGTCAGTGAATGTTGTCAGTGAGTGAATGTTGTCAGTGAATGTTGTCAGTGAGTGAATGTTGTCAGTGAATGTTGTCAGTGAGTGAATGTTGTCAGTGAATGTTGTCAGTGAGTGAATGTTGTCAGTGAGTGAATGTTGTCAGAGAGTGAATGTTGTCAGTGAATGTTGTCAGTGAGCGAATGTTGTCAGTGAATGTTATCAGTGAGTGAATGTTGTCAGTGAATGTTGTCAGTGAGTGAATGTTGTCAGTGAGTGAATGTTGTCAGGGAGTGAATGTTGTCAGTGAATGTTGTCAGTGAGCGAATGTTGTCAGTGAATGTTGTCAGTGAGTGAATGTTGTCAGTGAATGTTGTCAGTGAGTGAATGTTGTCAGTGAATGTTGTCAGTGAGTGAATGTTGTCAGTGAATGTTGTCAGTGAGTGAATGTTGTCAGTGAGTGAATGTTGTCAGAGAGTGAATGTTGTCAGTGAATGTTGTCAGTGAGCGAATGTTGTCAGTGAATGTTATCAGTGAGTGAATGTTGTCAGTGAATGTTGTCAGTGAGTGAATGTTGTCAGTGAATGTTGTCAGTGAGTGAATGTTGTCAGTGAGTGAATGTTGTCAGGGAGTGAATGTTGTCAGTGAATGTTGTCAGTGAGCGAATGTTGTCAGTGAATGTTGTCAGTGAGTGAATGTTGTCAGTGAATGTTGTCAGTGAGTGAATGTTGTCAGTGAATGTTGTCAGTGAGTGAATGTTGTCAGTGAATGTTGTCAGTGAGTGAATGTTGTCAGTGAGTGAATGTTGTCAGGGAGTGAATGTTGTCAGTGAATGTTGTCAGTGAGCGAATGTTGTCAGTGAATGTTGTCAGTGAGTGAATGTTGTCAGTGAATGTTGTCAGTGAGTGAATGTTGTCAGTGAATGTTGTCAGTGAGTGAATGTTGTCAGTGAATGTTGTCAGTGAGTGAATGTTGTCAGAGAGTGAATGTTGTCAGTGAATGTTGTCAGTGAGCGAATGTTGTCAGTGAATGTTGTCAGTGAGTGAATGTTGTCAGTGAATGTTGTCAGAGAGTGAATGTTGTCAGTGAGTGAATGTTGTCAGTGAATGTTGTCAGTGAGTGAATGTTGTCAGTGAATGTTGTCAGTGAGTGTATGTTGTCAGTGAGTGAATGTTGTCAGTGAGTGAATGTTGTCAGTGAGTGAATGTTGTCAGTGAATGTTGTCAGTGAGTGAATGTTGTCAGTGAGTGAATGTTGTCAGTGAATGTTGTCAGTGAGTGAATGTTGTCAGTGAATGTTGTCAGTGAATGTTGTCAGTCAGTGAATGTTGTCAGAGAGTGAATGTTGTCAGTGAGTGAATGTTGTCAGTGAATGTTGTCAGTGAGTGAATGTTGTCAGTGAATGTTGTCAGTGAGTGAATGTTGTCAGTGAATGTTGTCAGTGAGTGAATGTTGTCAGTGAATGTTGTCAGTGAGTGAATGTTGTCAGTGAGTGAATGTTGTCAGAGAGTGAATGTTGTCAGTGAATGTTGTCAGTGAGCGAATGTTGTCAGTGAATGTTATCAGTGAGTGAATGTTGTCAGTGAATGTTGTCAGTGAGTGAATGTTGTCAGTGAATGTTGTCAGTGAGTGAATGTTGTCAGTGAGTGAATGTTGTCAGGGAGTGAATGTTGTCAGTGAATGTTGTCAGTGAGCGAATGTTGTCAGTGAATGTTGTCAGTGAGTGAATGTTGTCAGTGAATGTTGTCAGTGAGTGAATGTTGTCAGTGAGTGAATGTTGTCAGTGAATGTTGTCAGTGAGTGAATGTTGTCAGTGAATGTTGTCAGTGAGTGAATGTTGTCAGTGAATGTTGTCAGTGAATGTTGTCAGTGAGTGAATGTTGTCAGTGAATGTTGTCAGTGAGTGAATGTTGTCAGAGAGTGAATGTTGTCAGTGAATGTTGTCAGTGAGCAAATGTTGTCAGTGAATGTTGTCAGTGAGTGAATGTTGTCAGAAAATGTTGTCAGTGAGTGAATGTTGTCAGTGAGTGAATGTTGTCAGTGAGTGAATGTTGTCAGAGAGTGAATGTTGTCAGTGAATGTTGTCAGTGAGCGAATGTTGTCAGTGAATGTTGTCAGTGAGTGAATGTTGTCAGTGAATGTTGTCAGTGAGTGAATGTTGTCAGGGAGTGAATGTTGTCAGTGAATGTTGTCAGTGAGTGAATGTTGTCAGTGAATGTTGTCAGTGAGTGAATGTTGTCAGAGAGTGAATGTTGTCAGTGAGTGAATGTTGTCAGTGAGTGAATGTTGTCAGTGAATGTTGTCAGTGAATGTTGTCAGTCAGTGAATGTTGTCAGAGAGTGAATGTTGTCAGTGAGTGAATGTTGTCAGTGAGTGAATGTTGTCAGTGAATGTTGTCAGTGAGTGAATGTTGTCAGTGAATGTTGTCAGTGAGTGAATGTTGTCAGTGAATGTTGTCAGTGAGTGAATGTTGTCAGTGAATGTTGTCAGTGAGTGAATGTTGTCAGTGAGTGAATGTTGTCAGAGAGTGAATGTTGTCAGTGAATGTTATCAGTGAGTGAATGTTGTCAGTGAATGTTGTCAGTGAGTGAATGTTGTCAGTGAATGTTGTCAGTGAGTGAATGTTGTCAGTGAGTGAATGTTGTCAGAGAGTGAATGTTGTCAGTGAATGTTGTCAGTGAGCGAATGTTGTCAGTGAATGTTATCAGTGAGTGAATGTTGTCAGTGAATGTTGTCAGTGAGTGAATGTTGTCAGTGAATGTTGTCAGTGAGTGAATGTTGTCAGTGAGTGAATGTTGTCAGGGAGTGAATGTTGTCAGTGAATGTTGTCAGTGAGCGAATGTTGTCAGTGAATGTTGTCAGTGAGTGAATGTTGTCAGTGAATGTTGTCAGTGAGTGAATGTTGTCAGTGAATGTTGTCAGTGAGTGAATGTTGTCAGTGAATGTTGTCAGTGAGTGAATGTTGTCAGAGAGTGAATGTTGTCAGTGAATGTTGTCAGTGAGCGAATGTTGTCAGTGAATGTTGTCAGTGAGTGAATGTTGTCAGTGAATGTTGTCAGAGAGTGAATGTTGTCAGTGAGTGAATGTTGTCAGTGAATGTTGTCAGTGAGTGAATGTTGTCAGTGAATGTTGTCAGTGAGTGTATGTTGTCAGTGAGTGAATGTTGTCAGTGAATGTTGTCAGTGAGTGAATGTTGTCAGTGAGTGAATGTTGTCAGTGAATGTTGTCAGTGAGTGAATGTTGTCAGTGAGTGAATGTTGTCAGTGAATGTTGTCAGTGAGTGAATGTTGTCAGTGAATGTTGTCAGTGAATGTTGTCAGTCAGTGAATGTTGTCAGAGAGTGAATGTTGTCAGTGAGTGAATGTTGTCAGTGAATGTTGTCAGTGAGTGAATGTTGTCAGTGAATGTTGTCAGTGAGTGAATGTTGTCAGTGAATGTTGTCAGTGAGTGAATGTTGTCAGTGAATGTTGTCAGTGAGTGAATGTTGTCAGTGAGTGAATGTTGTCAGAGAGTGAATGTTGTCAGTGAATGTTGTCAGTGAGCGAATGTTGTCAGTGAATGTTATCAGTGAGTGAATGTTGTCAGTGAATGTTGTCAGTGAGTGAATGTTGTCAGTGAATGTTGTCAGTGAGTGAATGTTGTCAGTGAGTGAATGTTGTCAGGGAGTGAATGTTGTCAGTGAATGTTGTCAGTGAGCGAATGTTGTCAGTGAATGTTGTCAGTGAGTGAATGTTGTCAGTGAATGTTGTCAGTGAGTGAATGTTGTCAGTGAGTGAATGTTGTCAGTGAATGTTGTCAGTGAGTGAATGTTGTCAGTGAATGTTGTCAGTGAGTGAATGTTGTCAGTGAATGTTGTCAGTGAATGTTGTCAGTGAGTGAATGTTGTCAGTGAATGTTGTCAGTGAGTGAATGTTGTCAGAGAGTGAATGTTGTCAGTGAATGTTGTCAGTGAGCAAATGTTGTCAGTGAATGTTGTCAGTGAGTGAATGTTGTCAGAAAATGTTGTCAGTGAGTGAATGTTGTCAGTGAGTGAATGTTGTCAGTGAGTGAATGTTGTCAGAGAGTGAATGTTGTCAGTGAATGTTGTCAGTGAGCGAATGTTGTCAGTGAATGTTGTCAGTGAGTGAATGTTGTCAGTGAATGTTGTCAGTGAGTGAATGTTGTCAGGGAGTGAATGTTGTCAGTGAATGTTGTCAGTGAGTGAATGTTGTCAGTGAATGTTGTCAGTGAGTGAATGTTGTCAGAGAGTGAATGTTGTCAGTGAGTGAATGTTGTCAGTGAGTGAATGTTGTCAGTGAATGTTGTCAGTGAATGTTGTCAGTCAGTGAATGTTGTCAGAGAGTGAATGTTGTCAGTGAGTGAATGTTGTCAGTGAGTGAATGTTGTCAGTGAATGTTGTCAGTGAGTGAATGTTGTCAGTGAATGTTGTCAGTGAGTGAATGTTGTCAGTGAATGTTGTCAGTGAGTGAATGTTGTCAGTGAATGTTGTCAGTGAGTGAATGTTGTCAGTGAGTGAATGTTGTCAGAGAGTGAATGTTGTCAGTGAATGTTATCAGTGAGTGAATGTTGTCAGTGAATGTTGTCAGTGAGTGAATGTTGTCAGTGAATGTTGTCAGTGAATGTTGTCAGTGAGTGAATGTTGTCAGGGAGTGAATGTTGTCAGTGAATGTTGTCAGTGAGTGAATGTTGTCAGTGAATGTTGTCAGTGAATGTTGTCAGTGAGTGAATGTTGTCAGAGAGTGAATGTTGTCAGTGAGTGAATGTTGTCAGTGAATGTTGTCAGTGAGTGAATGTTGTCAGTGAATGTTGTCAGTGAGTGAATGTTGTCAGTGAATGTTGTCAGTGAGTGAATGTTGTCAGTGAGTGAATGTTGTCAGAGAGTGAATGTTGTCAGTGAATGTTGTCAGTGAGCGAATGTTGTCAGTGAATGTTGTCAGTGAGTGAATGTTGTCAGTGAATGTTGTCAGTGAGTGAATGTTGTCAGTGAATGTTGTCAGTGAGTGAATGTTGTCAGTGAGTGAATGTTGTCAGTGAGTGTATGTTGTCAGTGAGTGAATGTTGTCAGTGAATGTTGTCAGTGAGTGAATGTTGTCAGTGAGTGAATGTTGTCAGAGAGTGAATGTTGTCAGTGAATGTTGTCAGTGAGTGAATGTTGTCAGTGAATGTTGTCAGTGAGTGAATGTTGTCAGTGAATGTTGTCAGTGAGTGAATGTTGTCAGTGAATGTTGTCAGTGAGTGAATGTTGTCAGTGAGTGAATGTTGTCAGAAAATGTTGTCAGTGAGTGAATGTTGTCAGTGAGTGAATGTTGTCAGTGAATGTTGTCAGTGAGTGAAAGTTGTCAGTGAGTGAATGTTGTCAGTGAGTGAATGTTGTCAGTGAATGTTGTCAGTGAATGTTGTCAGTCAGTGAATGTTGTCAGAGAGTGAATGTTGTCAGTGAGTGAATGTTGTCAGTGAGTGAATGTTGTCAGTGAATGTTGTCAGTGAGTGAATGTTGTCAGTGAATGTTGTCAGTGAGTGAATGTTGTCAGTGAATGTTGTCAGTGAGTGAATGTTGTCAGTGAATGTTGTCAGTGAGTGAATGTTGTCAGTGAGTGAATGTTGTCAGAGAGTGAATGTTGTCAGTGAATGTTATCAGTGAGTGAATGTTGTCAGTGAATGTTGTCAGTGAGTGAATGTTGTCAGTGAATGTTGTCAGTGAATGTTGTCAGTGAGTGAATGTTGTCAGTGAATGTTGTCAGTGAGTGAATGTTGTCAGAGAGTGAATGTTGTCAGTGAATGTTGTCAGTGAGCGAATGTTGTCAGTGAATGTTGTCAGTGAGTGAATGTTGTCAGTGAATGTTGTCAGTGAGCGAATGTTGTCAGTGAATGTTGTCAGTGAGTGAATGTTGTCAGTGAATGTTGTCAGTGAGTGAATGTTGTCAGGGAGTGAATGTTGTCAGTGAATGTTGTCAGTGAGTGAATGTTGTCAGTGAATGTTGTCAGTGAATGTTGTCAGTGAGTGAATGTTGTCAGAGAGTGAATGTTGTCAGTGAGTGAATGTTGTCAGTGAATGTTGTCAGTGAGTGAATGTTGTCAGTGAATGTTGTCAGTGAGTGAATGTTGTCAGTGAATGTTGTCAGTGAGTGAATGTTGTCAGTGAGTGAATGTTGTCAGAGAGTGAATGTTGTCAGTGAATGTTGTCAGTGAGCGAATGTTGTCAGTGAATGTTGTCAGTGAGTGAATGTTGTCAGTGAATGTTGTCAGTGAGTGAATGTTGTCAGTGAATGTTGTCAGTGAGTGAATGTTGTCAGTGAGTGAATGTTGTCAGTGAGTGTATGTTGTCAGTGAGTGAATGTTGTCAGTGAATGTTGTCAGTGAGTGAATGTTGTCAGTGAGTGAATGTTGTCAGAGAGTGAATGTTGTCAGTGAATGTTGTCAGTGAGTGAATGTTGTCAGTGAATGTTGTCAGTGAGTGAATGTTGTCAGTGAATGTTGTCAGTGAGTGAATGTTGTCAGTGAATGTTGTCAGTGAGTGAATGTTGTCAGTGAGTGAATGTTGTCAGAAAATGTTGTCAGTGAGTGAATGTTGTCAGTGAGTGAATGTTGTCAGTGAATGTTGTCAGTGAGTGAAAGTTGTCAGTGAGTGAATGTTGTCAGTGAGTGAATGTTGTCAGTGAATGTTGTCAGTGAGTGAATGTTGTCAGTGAATGTTGTCAGTGAGTGAATGTTGTCAGAGAGTGAATGTTGTCAGTGAATGTTGTCAGTGAGTGAATGTTGTCAGTGAATGTTGTCAGTGAGTGAATGTTGTCAGTGAATGTTGTCAGTGAGTGAATGTTGTCAGTGAATGTTGTCAGTGAGTGAATGTTGTCAGTGAGTGAATGTTGTCAGGGAGTGAATGTTGTCAGTGAATGTTGTCAGTGAGCGAATGTTGTCAGTGAATGTTGTCAGTGAGTGAATGTTGTCAGAGAGTGAATGTTGTCAGTGAATGTTGTCAGTGAGCGAATGTTGTCAGTGAATGTTGTCAGTGAGTGAATGTTATCAGTGAATGTTGTCAGTGAGTGAATGTTGTCAGTGAATGTTGTCAGTGAGTGAATGTTGTCAGTGAGTGAATGTTGTCAGGGAGTGAATGTTGTCAGTGAATGTTGTCAGTGAGCGAATGTTGTCAGTGAATGTTGTCAGTGAGTGAATGTTGTCAGTGAGTGAATGTTGTCAGTGAATGTTGTCAGAGAGTGAATGTTGTCAGTGAATGTTGTCAGTGAGTGAATGTTGTCAGTGAATGTTGTCAGTGAATGTTGTCAGTGAATGTTGTCAGTGAGTGAATGTTGTCAGAGAGTGAATGTTGTCAGTGAGTGAATGTTGTCAGTGAATGTTGTCAGTGAGTGAATGTTGTCAGTGAATGTTGTCAGTGAGTGAATGTTGTCAGTCAGTGAATGTTGTCAGTGAGTGAATGTTGTCAGTGAATGTTGTCAGTGAGTGAAAGTTGTCAGTGAGTGAATGTTGTCAGTGAGTGAATGTTGTCAGTGAGTGAATGTTGTCAGTGAATGTTGTCAGTGAGTGAATGTTGTCAGTGAATGTTGTCAGTGAGTGAATGTTGTCAGTGAATGTTGTCAGTGAGTGAATGTTGTCAGTGAGTGAATGTTGTCAGAAAATGTTGTCAGTGAGTGAATGTTGTCAGTGAGTGAATGTTGTCAGTGAATGTTGTCAGTGAGTGAATTTTGTCAGTGAGTGAATGTTGTCAGTGAATGTTGTCAGTGAGTGAATGTTGTCAGTGAATGTTGTCAGTGAGTGAATGTTGTCAGTGAGTGAATGTTGTCAGTGAATGTTGTCAGTGAGTGAATGTTGTCAGTGAGTGAATGTTGTCAGTGAATGTTGTCAGTGAGTGAATGTTGTCAGTGAATGTTGTCAGTGAGTGAATGTTGTCAGTGAATGTTGTCAGTGAGTGAATGTTGTCAGAGAGTGAATGTTGTCAGTGAATGTTGTCAGTGAATGTTGTCAGTGAGTGAATGTTGTCAGTGAATGTTGTCAGTGAGTGAATGTTGTCAGTGAATGTTGTCAGTGAGTGAATGTTGTCAGTGAATGTTGTCAGTGAGTGAATGTTGTCAGTGAATGTTGTCAGTGAGTGAATGTTGTCAGTGAATGTTGTCAGTGAGTGAATGTTGTCAGTGAATGTTGTCAGTGAATGTTGTCAGTGAGTGAATGTTGTCAGTGAATGTTGTCAGTGAGTGAATGTTGTCAGTGAATGTTGTCAGTGAGTGAATGTTGTCAGTGAATGTTGTCAGTGAGTGAATGTTGTCAGTGAGTGAATGTTGTCAGTGAGTGTATGTTGTCAGTGAGTGAATGTTGTCAGTGAATGTTGTCAGTGAGTGAATGTTGTCAGTGAGTGAATGTTGTCAGAGAGTGAATGTTGTCAGTGAATGTTGTCAGTGAGCGAATGTTGTCAGTGAATGTTGTCAGTGAGTGAATGTTGTCAGTAAATGAATGTTGTCAGTGAATGTTGTCAGAGAGTGAATGTTGTCAGTGAATGTTGTCAGTGAGTGAATGTTGTCAGTGAATGTTGTCAGTGAGTGAATGTTGTCAGAGAGTGAATGTTGTCAGTGAGTGAATGTTGTCAGTGAATGTTGTCAGTGAGTGAATGTTGTCAGTGAATGTTGTCAGTGAGTGAATGTTGTCAGTGAATGTTGTCAGTGAGTGAATGTTGTCAGTGAGGGAATGTTGTCAGTGAATGTTGTCAGTGAGTGAATGTTGTCAGTGAGTGAATGTTGTCAAGGAGTGAATGTTGTCAGTGAATGTTGTCAGTGAGCGAATGTTGTCAGTGAATGTTGTCAGTGAGTGAATGTTGTCAGAAAATGTTGTCAGTGAGTGAATGTTGTCAGTGAATGTTGTCAGTGAGTGAATGTTGTCAGTGAGTGAATGTTGTCAGTGAATGTTGTCAGTGAGTGAATGTTGTCAGAGAGTGAATGTTGTCAGTGAATGTTGTCAGTGAGTGAATGTTGTCAGTGAATGTTGTCAGTGAATGTTGTCAGTGAGTGAATGTTGTCAGTGAATGTTGTCAGTGAGTGAATGTTGTCAGTGAATGTTGTCAGTCAGTGAATGTTGTCAGAGAGTGAATGTTGTCAGTGAGTGAATGTTGTCAGTGAATGTTGTCAGTGAGTGAATGTTGTCAGTGAATGTTGTCAGTGAGTGAATGTTGTCAGTGAATGTTGTCAGTGAGTGAATGTTGTCAGTGAATGTTGTCAGTGAGTGAATGTTGTCAGTGAGTGAATGTTGTCAGAGAGTGAATGTTGTCAGTGAATGTTGTCAGTGAGCGAATGTTGTCAGTGAATGTTATCAGTGAGTGAATGTTGTCAGTGAATGTTGTCAGTGAGTGAATGTTGTCAGTGAATGTTGTCAGTGAGTGAATGTTGTCAGTGAGTGAATGTTGTCAGGGAGTGAATGTTGTCAGTGAATGTTGTCAGTGAGCGAATGTTGTCAGTGAATGTTGTCAGTGAGTGAATGTTGTCAGTGAATGTTGTCAGTGAGTGAATGTTGTCAGTGAGTGAATGTTGTCAGTGAATGTTGTCAGTGAGTGAATGTTGTCAGTGAATGTTGTCAGTGAGTGAATGTTGTCAGTGAATGTTGTCAGTGAATGTTGTCAGTGAGTGAATGTTGTCAGTGAATGTTGTCAGTGAGTGAATGTTGTCAGAGAGTGAATGTTGTCAGTGAATGTTGTCAGTGAGCAAATGTTGTCAGTGAATGTTGTCAGTGAGTGAATGTTGTCAGAAAATGTTGTCAGTGAGTGAATGTTGTCAGTGAGTGAATGTTGTCAGTGAGTGAATGTTGTCAGAGAGTGAATGTTGTCAGTGAATGTTGTCAGTGAGCGAATGTTGTCAGTGAATGTTGTCAGTGAGTGAATGTTGTCAGTGAATGTTGTCAGTGAGTGAATGTTGTCAGGGAGTGAATGTTGTCAGTGAATGTTGTCAGTGAGTGAATGTTGTCAGTGAATGTTGTCAGTGAGTGAATGTTGTCAGTGAATGTTGTCAGTGAGTGAATGTCGTCAGTGAGTGTATGTTGTCAGTGAGTGAATGTTGTCAGTGAATGTTGTCAGTGAGTGAATGTTGTCAGTGAGTGAATGTTGTCAGAGAGTGAATGTTGTCAGTGAATGTTGTCAGTGAGTGAATGTTGTCAGTGAATGTTGTCAGTGAGTGAATGTTGTCAGTGAATGTTGTCAGTGAGTGAATGTTGTCAGTGAATGTTGTCAGTGAGTGAATGTTGTCAGTGAATGTTGTCAGTGAGTGAAAGTTGTCAGTGAGTGAATGTTGTCAGTGAGTGAATGTTGTCAGTGAATGTTGTCAGTGAGTGAATGTTGTCAGTGAATGTTGTCAGTGAGTGAATGTTGTCAGAGAGTGAATGTTGTCAGTGAATGTTGTCAGTGAGCGAATGTTGTCAGTGAATGTTGTCAGTGAGTGAATGTTGTCAGTGAATGTTGTCAGTGAGTGAATGTTGTCAGTGAATGTTGTCAGTGAGTGAATGTTGTCAGTGAGTGAATGTTGTCAGGGAGTGAATGTTGTCAGTGAATGTTGTCAGTGAGCAAATGTTGTCAGTGAATGTTGTCAGTGAGTGAATGTTGTCAGTGAGTGAATGTTGTCAGTGAATGTTGTCAGAGAGTGAATGTTGTCAGTGAATGTTGTCAGTGAGTGAATGTTGTCAGTGAATGTTGTCAGTGAATGTTGTCAGTGAATGTTGTCAGTGAGTGAATGTTGTCAGAGAGTGAATGTTGTCAGTGAGTGAATGTTGTCAGTGAATGTTGTCAGTGAGTGAATGTTGTCAGTGAATGTTGTCAGTGAGTGAATGTTGTCAGTGAATGTTGTCAGTGAGTGAATGTTGTCAGTGAATGTTGTCAGTGAATGTTGTCAGTGAGTGAATGTTGTCAGTGAATGTTGTCAGTGAGTGAATGTTGTCAGTGAATGTTGTCAGTGAGTGAATGTTGTCAGTGAATGTTGTCAGTGAGTGAATGTTGTCAGTGAATGTTGTCAGTGAGTGAATGTTGTCAGAGAGTGAGTGTTGTCAGTGAATGTTGTCAGTGAGTGAATGTTGTCAGAGAGTGAATGTTGTCAGTGAATGTTGTCAGTGAGCGAATGTTGTCAGTGAATGTTGTCAGTGAGTGAATGTTGTCAGAAAATGTTGTCAGTGAGTGAATGTTGTCAGTGAGTGAATGTTGTCAGTGAATGTTGTCAGTGAGTGAATTTTGTCAGTGAGTGAATGTTGTCAGTGAATGTTGTCAGTGAGTGAATGTTGTCAGTGAATGTTGTCAGTGAGTGAATGTTGTCAGTGAGTGAATGTTGTCAGTGAATGTTGTCAGTGAGTGAATGTTGTCAGTGAGTGAATGT
This sequence comes from Staurois parvus, assembly GCF_062004578.1. Classification (NCBI taxonomy): domain Eukaryota; kingdom Metazoa; phylum Chordata; class Amphibia; order Anura; family Ranidae; genus Staurois; species Staurois parvus. The sequence goes on from NW_028320462.1 coordinate 160,262, forward strand.
TGTCAGTGAATGTTGTCAGTGAGTGAATGTTGTCAGTGAATGTTGTCAGTGAGTGAATGTTGTCAGTGAATGTTGTCAGTGAGTGAATGTTGTCAGAGAGTGAATGTTGTCAGTGAATGTTGTCAGTGAATGTTGTCAGTGAGTGAATGTTGTCAGTGAATGTTGTCAGTGAGTGAATGTTGTCAGTGAATGTTGTCATTGAGTGAATGTTGTCAGTGAATGTTGTCAGTGAGTGAATGTTGTCAGTGAATGTTGTCAGTGAGTGAATGTTGTCAGTGAATGTTGTCAGTGAATGTTGTCAGTGAGTGAATGTTGTCAGTGAATGTTGTCAGTGAGTGAATGTTGTCAGAGAGTGAATGTTGTCAGTGAATGTTGTCAGTGAGCAAATGTTGTCAGTGAATGTTGTCAGTGAGTGAATGTTGTCAGAAAATGTTGTCAGTGAGTGAATGTTGTCAGTGAATGTTGTCAGTGAGTGAATGTTGTCAGTGAGTGAATGTTGTCAGAGAGTGAATGTTGTCAGTGAATGTTGTCAGTGAGCGAATGTTGTCAGTGAATGTTGTCAGTGAGTGAATGTTGTCAGTGAATGTTGTCAGTGAGTGAATGTTGTCAGTGAGTGAATGTTGTCAGTGAGTGAATGTTGTCAGTGAATGTTGTCAGTGAATGTTGTCAGTGAGTGAATGTTGTCAGTGAGTGAATGTTGTCAGTGAATGTTGTCAGTGAGTGAATGTTGTCAGTGAGTGAATGTTGTCAGTGAGTGAATGTTGTCAGTGAATGTTGTCAGTGAGTGAATGTTGTCAGTGAATGTTGTCAGTGAGTGAATGTTGTCAGTGAATGTTGTCAGTGAGCGAATGTTGTCAGTGAATGTTGTCAGTGAGTGAATGTTGTCAGAAAATGTTGTCAGTGAGTGAATGTTGTCAGTGAATGTTGTCAGTGAGTGAATGTTGTCAGTGAGTGAATGTTGTCAGTGAATGTTGTCAGTGAGTGAATGTTGTCAGTGAGTGAATGTTGTCAGTGAATGTTGTCAGTGAGTGAATGTTGTCAGTGAATGTTGTCAGTGAATGTTGTCAGTGAGTGAATGTTGTCAGTGAGTGAATGTTGTCAGTGAATGTTGTCAGTGAGTGAATGTTGTCAGTGAGTGAATGTTGTCAGTGAATGTTGTCAGTGAGTGAATGTTGTCAGTGAGTGAATGTTGTCAGTGAATGTTGTCAGTGAGTGAATGTTGTCAGTGAGTGAATGTTGTCAGTTAATGTTGTCAGTGAGTGAATGTTGTCAGTGAATGTTGTCAGTGAGTGAATGTTGTCAGTGAGTGAATGTTGTCAGAGAGTGAATGTTGTCAGTGAATGTTGTCAGTGAGCGAATGTTGTCAGTGAGTGAATGTTGTCAGTGAATGTTGTCAGTGAGTGAATGTTGTCAGTGAGTGAATGTTGTCAGTGAGTGAATGTTGTCAGTGAGTGAATGTTGTCAGTGAATGTTGTCAGTGAGTGAATGTTGTCAGTGAATGTTGTCAGTGAGTGAATGTTGTCAGTGAATGTTGTCAGTGAGTGAATGTTGTCAGAGAGTGAATGTTGTCAGTGAATGTTGTCAGTGAGCGAATGTTGTCAGTGAATGTTGTCAGTGAGTGAATGTTGTCAGTGAATGTTGTCAGTGAGTGAATGTTGTCAGTGAATGTTGTCAGTGAGTGAATGTTGTCAGTGAATGTTGTCAGTGAATGTTGTCAGTGAGTGAATGTTGTCAGTGAATGTTGTCAGTGAGTGAATGTTGTCAGTGAATGTTGTCAGTGAGTGAATGTTGTCAGTGAATGTTGTCAGTGAGTGAATGTTGTCAGTGAGTGAATGTTGTCAGAGAGTGAATGTTGTCAGTGAATGTTGTCAGTGAGCGAATGTTGTCAGTGAATGTTGTCAGTGAGTGAATGTTGTCAGTGAATGTTGCCAGTGAGTGAATGTTGTCAGTGAATGTTGTCAGTGAGTGAATGTTGTCAGTGAATGTTGTCAGTGAGTGAATGTTGTCAGTGAGTGTATGTTGTCAGTGAGTGTATGTTGTCAGTGAATGTTGTCAGTGAGTGAATGTTGTCAGTGAGTGAATGTTGTCAGTGAATGTTGTCAGTGAGTGAATGTTGTCAGAGAGTGAATGTTGTCAGTGAATGTTGTCAGTGAGTGAATGTTGTCAGTGAATGTTGTCAGTGAGTGAATGTTGTCAGTGAATGTTGTCAGTGAGTGAATGTTGTCAGTGAGTGAATGTTGTCAGTGAATGTTGTCAGTGAGTGAATGTTGTCAGTGAATGTTGTCAGTGAGTGAATGTTGTCAGTGAATGTTGTCAGTGAATGTTGTCAGAGAGTGAATGTTGTCAGTGAATGTTGTCAGTAAGTGAATGTTGTCAGTGAATGTTGTCAGTGAGTGAATGTTGTCAGTGAATGTTGTCAGTGAATGTTGTCAGAGAGTGAATGTTGTCAGTGAATGTTGTCAGTGAGTGAATGTTGTCAGTGAATGTTGTCAGTGAATGTTGTCAGTGAATGTTGTCAGTGAATGAATGTTGTCAGAGAGTGAATGTTGTCAGTGAGTGAATGTTGTCAGTGAATGTTGTCAGTGAGTGAATGTTGTCAGTGAATGTTGTCAGTGAGTGAATGTTGTCAGTGAGTGAATGTTGTCAGTGAATGTTGTCAGTGAGTGAATGTTGTCAGTGAATGTTGTCAGTGAGCGAATGTTGTCAGTGAATGTTGTCAGTGAGTGAATGTTGTCAGTGAATGTTGTCAGTGAGTGAATGTTGTCAGTGAATGTTGTCAGTGAGTGAATGTTGTCAGTGAGGGAATGTTGTCAGTGAATGTTGTCAGTGAGTGAATGTTGTCAGTGAATGTTGTCAGTGAGTGAATGTTGTCAGTGAGTGAATGTTGTCAGTGAATGTTGTCAGTGAGTGAATGTTGTCAGAAAATGTTGTCAGTGAGTGAATGTTGTCAGTGAATGTTGTCAGTGAGTGAATGTTGTCAGTGAGTGAATGTTGTCAGTGAGTGAATGTTGTCAGAGAGTGAATGTTGTCAGTGAATGTTGTCAGTGAGCGAATGTTGTCAGTGAATGTTGTCAGTGAGTGAATGTTGTCAGTGAATGTTGTCAGTGAGTGAATGTTGTCAGGGAGTGAATGTTGTCAGTGAATGTTGTCAGTGAGTGAATGTTGTCAGTGAATGTTGTCAGTGAATGTTGTCAGAGAGTGAATGTTGTCAGTGAGTGAATGTTGTCAGTGAATGTTGTCAGTGAGTGAATGTTGTCAGTGAATGTTGTCAGTGAGTGAATGTTGTCAGTGAGTGAATGTTGTCAGTGAATGTTGTCAGTGAGTGAATGTTGTCAGTGAATGTTGTCAGTGAGTTAATGTTGTCAGTGAGTGAATGTTGTCAGAGAGTGAATGTTGTCAGTGAATGTTGTCAGTGAGCGAATGTTGTCAGTGAATGTTGTCAGTGAGTGAATGTTGTCAGTGAATGTTGTCAGTGAGTGAATGTTGTCAGTGAATGTTGTCAGTGAGTGAATGTTGTCAGTGAGTGTATGTTGTCAGTGAGTGAATGTTGTCAGTGAATGTTGTCAGTGAGTGAATGTTGTCAGTGAGTGAATGTTGTCAGTGAATGTTGTCAGTGAGTGAATGTTGTCAGAGAGTGAATGTTGTCAGTGAATGTTGTCAGTGAGTGAATGTTGTCAGTGAATGTTGTCAGTGAGTGAATGTTGTCAGTGAGTGAATGTTGTCAGTGAGTGAATGTTGTCAGTGAATGTTGTCAGTGAGTGAATGTTGTCAGTGAGTGAATGTTGTCAGTGAGTGAATGTTGTCAGTGAATGTTGTCAGTGAGTGAATGTTGTCAGTGAATGTTGTCAGTGAGTGAATGTTGTCAGTGAGTGAATGTTGTCAGTGAATGTTGTCAGTGAGTGAATGTTGTCAGTGAATGTTGTCAGTGAGTGAATGTTGTCAGAGAGTGAATGTTGTCAGTGAATGTTGTCAGTGAGTGAATGTTGTCAGTGAATGTTGTCAGTGAGTGAATGTTGTCAGTGAATGTTGTCAGTGAGTGAATGTTGTCAGAGAGTGAGTGTTGTCAGTGAATGTTGTCAGTGAGTGAATGTTGTCAGAGAGTGAATGTTGTCAGTGAATGTTGTCAGTGAGTGAATGTTGTCAGTGAATGTTGTCAGTGAGTGAATGTTGTCAGTGAATGTTGTCAGTGAATGTTGTCAGTGAGTGAATGTTGTCAGTGAATGTTGTCAGTGAGTGAATGTTGTCAGAGAGTGAATGTTGTCAGTGAATGTTGTCAGTGAGCGAATGTTGTCAGTGAGCGAATGTTGTCAGTGAATGTTGTCAGTGAGTGAATGTTGTCAGTGAATGTTGTCAGTGAGCGAATGTTGTCAGTGAATGTTGTCAGTGAGTGAATGTTGTCAGTGAATGTTGTCAGTGAGTGAATGTTGTCAGGGAGTGAATGTTGTCAGTGAATGTTGTCAGTGAGTGAATGTTGTCAGTGAATGTTGTCAGTGAATGTTGTCAGTGAGTGAATGTTGTCAGTGAGTGAATGTTGTCAGTGAATGTTGTCAGTGAGTGAATGTTGTCAGTGAATGTTGTCAGTGAGTGAATGTTGTCAGTGAATGTTGTCAGTGAGTGAATGTTGTCAGTGAGTGAATGTTGTCAGAGAGTGAATGTTGTCAGTGAATGAATGTTGTCAGTGAGCGAATGTTGTCAGTGAATGTTGTCAGTGAGTGAATGTTGTCAGTGAATGTTGTCAGTGAGTGAATGTTGTCAGGGAGTGAATGTTGTCAGTGAATGTTGTCAGTGAGTGAATGTTGTCAGTGAATGTTGTCAGTGAATGTTGTCAGTGAGTGAATGTTGTCAGAGAGTGAATGTTGTCAGTGAGTGAATGTTGTCAGTGAATGTTGTCAGTGAGTGAATGTTGTCAGTGAATGTTGTCAGTGAGTGAATGTTGTCAGAGAGTGAATGTTGTCAGTGAATGTTGTCAGTGAGCGAATGTTGTCAGTGAGCGAATGTTGTCAGTGAATGTTGTCAGTGAGTGAATGTTGTCAGTGAATGTTGTCAGTGAGCGAATGTTGTCAGTGAATGTTGTCAGTGAGTGAATGTTGTCAGTGAATGTTGTCAGTGAGTGAATGTTGTCAGGGAGTGAATGTTGTCAGTGAATGTTGTCAGTGAGTGAATGTTGTCAGTGAATGTTGTCAGTGAATGTTGTCAGTGAGTGAATGTTGTCAGTGAGTGAATGTTGTCAGTGAATGTTGTCAGTGAGTGAATGTTGTCAGTGAATGTTGTCAGTGAGTGAATGTTGTCAGTGAATGTTGTCAGTGAGTGAATGTTGTCAGTGAGTGAATGTTGTCAGAGAGTGAATGTTGTCAGTGAATGAATGTTGTCAGTGAGCGAATGTTGTCAGTGAATGTTGTCAGTGAGTGAATGTTGTCAGTGAATGTTGTCAGTGAGTGAATGTTGTCAGGGAGTGAATGTTGTCAGTGAATGTTGTCAGTGAGTGAATGTTGTCAGTGAATGTTGTCAGTGAATGTTGTCAGTGAGTGAATGTTGTCAGAGAGTGAATGTTGTCAGTGAGTGAATGTTGTCAGTGAATGTTGTCAGTGAGTGAATGTTGTCAGTGAATGTTGTCAGTGAGTGAATGTTGTCAGAGAGTGAATGTTGTCAGTGAATGTTGTCAGTGAGCGAATGTTGTCAGTGAGCGAATGTTGTCAGTGAATGTTGTCAGTGAGTGAATGTTGTCAGTGAATGTTGTCAGTGAGCGAATGTTGTCAGTGAATGTTGTCAGTGAGTGAATGTTGTCAGTGAATGTTGTCAGTGAGTGAATGTTGTCAGGGAGTGAATGTTGTCAGTGAATGTTGTCAGTGAGTGAATGTTGTCAGTGAATGTTGTCAGTGAATGTTGTCAGTGAGTGAATGTTGTCAGTGAGTGAATGTTGTCAGTGAATGTTGTCAGTGAGTGAATGTTGTCAGTGAATGTTGTCAGTGAGTGAATGTTGTCAGTGAATGTTGTCAGTGAGTGAATGTTGTCAGTGAGTGAATGTTGTCAGAGAGTGAATGTTGTCAGTGAATGAATGTTGTCAGTGAGCGAATGTTGTCAGTGAATGTTGTCAGTGAGTGAATGTTGTCAGTGAATGTTGTCAGTGAGTGAATGTTGTCAGGGAGTGAATGTTGTCAGTGAATGTTGTCAGTGAGTGAATGTTGTCAGTGAATGTTGTCAGTGAATGTTGTCAGTGAGTGAATGTTGTCAGAGAGTGAATGTTGTCAGTGAGTGAATGTTGTCAGTGAATGTTGTCAGTGAGTGAATGTTGTCAGTGAATGTTGTCAGTGAGTGAATGTTGTCAGTGAGTGAATGTTGTCAGAGAGTGAATGTTGTCAGTGAATGTTGTCAGTGAGCGAATGTTGTCAGTGAATGTTGTCAGTGAGTGAATGTTGTCAGTGAATGTTGTCAGTGAGTGAATGTTGTCAGTGAATGTTGTCAGTGAGTGAATGTTGTCAGTGAGTGAATGTTGTCAGTGAATGTTGTCAGTGAGTGAATGTTGTCAGTGAATGTTGTCAGTGAGTGAATGTTGTCAGTGAGTGAATGTTGTCAGAGAGTGAATGTTGTCAGTGAATGTTGTCAGTGAGTGAATGTTGTCAGTGAATGTTGTCAGTGAGTGAATGTTGTCAGTGAATGTTGTCAGTGAGTGAATGTTGTCAGTGAATGTTGTCAGTGAGTGAATGTTGTCAGTGAATGTTGTCAGTGAGTGAAAGTTGTCAGTGAGTGAATGTTGTCAGTGAGTGAATGTTGTCAGTGAATGTTGTCAGTGAGTGAATGTTGTCAGTGAATGTTGTCAGTGAGTGAATGTTGTCAGAGAGTGAATGTTGTCAGTGAGTGAATGTTGTCAGTGAATGTTGTCAGTGAGTGAATGTTGTCAGTGAATGTTGTCAGTGAGTGAATGTTGTCAGTGAATGTTGTCAGTGAGTGAATGTTGTCAGTGAATGTTGTCAGTGAGTGAATGTTGTCAGTGAGTGAATGTCAGTGAGTGAATGTTGTCAGTGAATGTTGTCAGTGAGTGAATGTTGTCAGTGAGTGAATGTTGTCAGTGAGTGAATGTTGTCAGTGAATGTTGTCAGTGAGTGAATGTTGTCAGTGAATGTTGTCAGTGAGTGAATGTTGTCAGTGAATGTTGTCAGTGAGTGAATGTTGTCAGAGAGTGAATGTTGTCAGTGAATGTTGTCAGTGAATGTTGTCAGTGAGTGAATGTTGTCAGTGAATGTTGTCAGTGAGTGAATGTTGTCAGTGAATGTTGTCAGTGAGTGAATGTTGTCAGTGAATGTTGTCAGTGAGTGAATGTTGTCAGTGAATGTTGTCAGTGAGTGAATGTTGTCAGTGAATGTTGTCAGTGAGTGAATGTTGTCAGTGAATGTTGTCAGTGAATGTTGTCAGTGAGTGAATGTTGTCAGTGAATGTTGTCAGTGAGTGAATGTTGTCAGAGAGTGAATGTTGTCAGTGAATGTTGTCAGTGAGTGAATGTTGTCAGTGAATGTTGTCAGTGAGTGAATGTTGTCAGAGAGTGAATGTTGTCAGTGAATGTTGTCAGTGAGCGAATTTTGTCAGTGAATGTTGTCAGTGAGTGAATGTTGTCAGAAAATGTTGTCAGTGAGTGAATGTTGTCAGTGAATGTTGTCAGTGAGTGAATGTTGTCAGTGAGTGAATGTTGTCAGTGAATGTTGTCAGTGAGTGAATGTTGTCAGTGAGTGAATGTTGTCAGTGAGTGAATGTTGTCAGTGAATGTTGTCAGTGAATGTTGTCAGTGAGTGAATGTTGTCAGTGAGTGAATGTTGTCAGTGAATGTTGTCAGTGAGTGAATGTTTTCAGTGAGTGAATGTTGTCAGTGAGTGAATGTTGTCAGTGAATGTTGTCAGTGAGTGAATGTTGTCAGTGAATGTTGTCAGTGAGTGAATGTTGTCAGTGAATGTTGTCAGTGAGTGAATGTTGTCAGTGAATGTTGTCAGTGAATGTTGTCAGTGAGTGAATGTTGTCAGTGAATGTTGTCAGTGAATGTTGTCAGTGAGTGAATGTTGTCAGAGAGTGAATGTTGTCAGTGAGTGAATGTTGTCAGTGAATGTTGTCAGTGAGTGAATGTTGTCAGTGAATGTTGTCAGTGAGTGAATGTTGTCAGTGAATGTTGTCAGTGAGTGAATGTTGTCAGTGAATGTTGTCAGTGAGTGAATGTTGTCAGTGAGTGAATGTTGTCAGAGAGTGAATGTTGTCAGTGAATGTTGTCAGTGAATGTTGTCAGTGAGTGAATGTTGTCAGTGAATGTTGTCAGTGAGTGAATGTTGTCAGTGAATGTTGTCAGTGAGTGAATGTTGTCAGTGAATGTTGTCAGTGAGTGAATGTTGTCAGTGAGTGTATGTTGTCAGTGAGTGAATGTTGTCAGTGAATGTTGTCAGTGAGTGAATGTTGTCAGTGAGTGAATGTTGTCAGTGAATGTTGTCAGTGAGTGAATGTTGTCAGAGAGTGAATGTTGTCAGTGAATGTTGTCAGTGAGTGAATGTTGTCAGTGAATGTTGTCAGTGAGTGAATGTTGTCAGTGAGTGAATGTTGTCAGTGAGTGAATGTTGTCAGTGAGTGAATGTTGTCAGTGAATGTTGTCAGTGAGTGAATGTTGTCAGTGAGTGAATGTTGTCAGTGAATGTTGTCAGTGAGTGAATGTTGTCAGTGAGTGAATGTTGTCAGTGAATGTTGTCAGTGAGTGAATGTTGTCAGTGAATGTTGTCAGTGAGTGAATGTTGTCAGTGAGTGAATGTTGTCAGTGAATGTTGTCAGTGAGTGAATGTTGTCAGTGAATGTTGTCAGTGAGTGAATGTTGTCAGAGAGTGAATGTTGTCAATGAATGTTGTCAGTGAATGTTGTCAGTGAGTGAATGTTGTCAGTGAATGTTGTCAGTGAGTGAATGTTGTCAGTGAATGTTGTCAGTGAGTGAATGTTGTCAGTGAATGTTGTCAGTGAGTGAATGTTGTCAGTGAATGTTGTCAGTGAGTGAATGTTGTCAGAGAGTGAGTGTTGTCAGTGAATGTTGTCAGTGAGTGAATGTTGTCAGAGAGTGAATGTTGTCAGTGAATGTTGTCAGTGAGTGAATGTTGTCAGTGAATGTTGTCAGTGAGTGAATGTTGTCAGTGAATGTTGTCAGTGAGTGAATGTTGTCAGTGAATGTTGTCAGAGAGTGAATGTTGTCAGTGAGTGAATGTTGTCAGTGAATGTTGTCAGTGAGTGAATGTTGTCAGTGAATGTTGTCAGTGAGTGAATGTTGTCAGTGAGTGAATGTTGTCAGAGAGTGAATGTTGTCAGTGAATGTTGTCAGTGAGTGAATGTTGTCAGTGAATGTTGTCAGAGAGTGAATGTTGTCAGTGAATGTTGTCAGTGAGTGAATGTTGTCAGGGAGTGAATGTTGTCAGTGAATGTTGTCAGTGAGCGAATGTTGTCAGTGAATGTTGTCAGTGAGTGAATGTTGTCAGTGAATGTTGTCAGTGAGTGAATGTTGTCAGTGAATGTTGTCAGTGAATGTTGTCAGTGAGCGAATGTTGTCAGTGAATGTTGTCAGTGAGTGAATGTTGTCAGTGAATGTTGTCAGTGAGTGAATGTTGTCAGGGAGTGAATGTTGTCAGTGAATGTTGTCAGTGAGTGAATGTTGTCAGTGAATGTTGTCAGTGAATGTTGTCAGAGAGTGAATGTTGTCAGTGAGTGAATGTTGTCAGTGAATGTTGTCAGTGAGTGAATGTTGTCAGTGAATGTTGTCAGTGAGTGAATGTTGTCAGTGAGTGAATGTTGTCAGTGAATGTTGTCAGTGAGTGAATGTTGTCAGTGAATGTTGTCAGTGAGTTAATGTTGTCAGTGAGTGAATGTTGTCAGAGAGTGAATGTTGTCAGTGAATGTTGTCAGTGAGCGAATGTTGTCAGTGAATGTTGTCAGTGAGTGAATGTTGTCAGTGAATGTTGTCAGTGAGTGAATGTTGTCAGTGAATGTTGTCAGTGAGTGAATGTTGTCAGTGAGTGTATGTTGTCAGTGAGTGAATGTTGTCAGTGAATGTTGTCAGTGAGTGAATGTTGTCAGTGAGTGAATGTTGTCAGTGAATGTTGTCAGTGAGTGAATGTTGTCAGAGAGTGAATGTTGTCAGTGAATGTTGTCAGTGAGTGAATGTTGTCAGTGAATGTTGTCAGTGAGTGAATGTTGTCAGTGAGTGAATGTTGTCAGTGAGTGAATGTTGTCAGTGAATGTTGTCAGTGAGTGAATGTTGTCAGTGAGTGAATGTTGTCAGTGAGTGAATGTTGTCAGTGAATGTTGTCAGTGAGTGAATGTTGTCAGTGAATGTTGTCAGTGAGTGAATGTTGTCAGTGAGTGAATGTTGTCAGTGAATGTTGTCAGTGAGTGAATGTTGTCAGTGAATGTTGTCAGTGAGTGAATGTTGTCAGAGAGTGAATGTTGTCAGTGAATGTTGTCAGTGAGTGAATGTTGTCAGTGAATGTTGTCAGTGAGTGAATGTTGTCAGTGAATGTTGTCAGTGAGTGAATGTTGTCAGAGAGTGAGTGTTGTCAGTGAATGTTGTCAGTGAGTGAATGTTGTCAGAGAGTGAATGTTGTCAGTGAATGTTGTCAGTGAGTGAATGTTGTCAGTGAATGTTGTCAGTGAGTGAATGTTGTCAGTGAATGTTGTCAGTGAATGTTGTCAGTGAGTGAATGTTGTCAGTGAATGTTGTCAGTGAGTGAATGTTGTCAGAGAGTGAATGTTGTCAGTGAATGTTGTCAGTGAGCGAATGTTGTCAGTGAGCGAATGTTGTCAGTGAATGTTGTCAGTGAGTGAATGTTGTCAGTGAATGTTGTCAGTGAGCGAATGTTGTCAGTGAATGTTGTCAGTGAGTGAATGTTGTCAGTGAATGTTGTCAGTGAGTGAATGTTGTCAGGGAGTGAATGTTGTCAGTGAATGTTGTCAGTGAGTGAATGTTGTCAGTGAATGTTGTCAGTGAATGTTGTCAGTGAGTGAATGTTGTCAGTGAGTGAATGTTGTCAGTGAATGTTGTCAGTGAGTGAATGTTGTCAGTGAATGTTGTCAGTGAGTGAATGTTGTCAGTGAATGTTGTCAGTGAGTGAATGTTGTCAGTGAGTGAATGTTGTCAGAGAGTGAATGTTGTCAGTGAATGAATGTTGTCAGTGAGCGAATGTTGTCAGTGAATGTTGTCAGTGAGTGAATGTTGTCAGTGAATGTTGTCAGTGAGTGAATGTTGTCAGGGAGTGAATGTTGTCAGTGAATGTTGTCAGTGAGTGAATGTTGTCAGTGAATGTTGTCAGTGAATGTTGTCAGTGAGTGAATGTTGTCAGAGAGTGAATGTTGTCAGTGAGTGAATGTTGTCAGTGAATGTTGTCAGTGAGTGAATGTTGTCAGTGAATGTTGTCAGTGAGTGAATGTTGTCAGAGAGTGAATGTTGTCAGTGAATGTTGTCAGTGAGCGAATGTTGTCAGTGAGCGAATGTTGTCAGTGAATGTTGTCAGTGAGTGAATGTTGTCAGTGAATGTTGTCAGTGAGCGAATGTTGTCAGTGAATGTTGTCAGTGAGTGAATGTTGTCAGTGAATGTTGTCAGTGAGTGAATGTTGTCAGGGAGTGAATGTTGTCAGTGAATGTTGTCAGTGAGTGAATGTTGTCAGTGAATGTTGTCAGTGAATGTTGTCAGTGAGTGAATGTTGTCAGTGAGTGAATGTTGTCAGTGAATGTTGTCAGTGAGTGAATGTTGTCAGTGAATGTTGTCAGTGAGTGAATGTTGTCAGTGAATGTTGTCAGTGAGTGAATGTTGTCAGTGAGTGAATGTTGTCAGAGAGTGAATGTTGTCAGTGAATGAATGTTGTCAGTGAGCGAATGTTGTCAGTGAATGTTGTCAGTGAGTGAATGTTGTCAGTGAATGTTGTCAGTGAGTGAATGTTGTCAGGGAGTGAATGTTGTCAGTGAATGTTGTCAGTGAGTGAATGTTGTCAGTGAATGTTGTCAGTGAATGTTGTCAGTGAGTGAATGTTGTCAGAGAGTGAATGTTGTCAGTGAGTGAATGTTGTCAGTGAATGTTGTCAGTGAGTGAATGTTGTCAGTGAATGTTGTCAGTGAGTGAATGTTGTCAGAGAGTGAATGTTGTCAGTGAATGTTGTCAGTGAGCGAATGTTGTCAGTGAGCGAATGTTGTCAGTGAATGTTGTCAGTGAGTGAATGTTGTCAGTGAATGTTGTCAGTGAGCGAATGTTGTCAGTGAATGTTGTCAGTGAGTGAATGTTGTCAGTGAATGTTGTCAGTGAGTGAATGTTGTCAGGGAGTGAATGTTGTCAGTGAATGTTGTCAGTGAGTGAATGTTGTCAGTGAATGTTGTCAGTGAATGTTGTCAGTGAGTGAATGTTGTCAGTGAGTGAATGTTGTCAGTGAATGTTGTCAGTGAGTGAATGTTGTCAGTGAATGTTGTCAGTGAGTGAATGTTGTCAGTGAATGTTGTCAGTGAGTGAATGTTGTCAGTGAGTGAATGTTGTCAGAGAGTGAATGTTGTCAGTGAATGAATGTTGTCAGTGAGCGAATGTTGTCAGTGAATGTTGTCAGTGAGTGAATGTTGTCAGTGAATGTTGTCAGTGAGTGAATGTTGTCAGGGAGTGAATGTTGTCAGTGAATGTTGTCAGTGAGTGAATGTTGTCAGTGAATGTTGTCAGTGAATGTTGTCAGTGAGTGAATGTTGTCAGAGAGTGAATGTTGTCAGTGAGTGAATGTTGTCAGTGAATGTTGTCAGTGAGTGAATGTTGTCAGTGAATGTTGTCAGTGAGTGAATGTTGTCAGTGAGTGAATGTTGTCAGAGAGTGAATGTTGTCAGTGAATGTTGTCAGTGAGCGAATGTTGTCAGTGAATGTTGTCAGTGAGTGAATGTTGTCAGTGAATGTTGTCAGTGAGTGAATGTTGTCAGTGAATGTTGTCAGTGAGTGAATGTTGTCAGTGAGTGAATGTTGTCAGTGAATGTTGTCAGTGAGTGAATGTTGTCAGTGAATGTTGTCAGTGAGTGAATGTTGTCAGTGAGTGAATGTTGTCAGAGAGTGAATGTTGTCAGTGAATGTTGTCAGTGAGTGAATGTTGTCAGTGAATGTTGTCAGTGAGTGAATGTTGTCAGTGAATGTTGTCAGTGAGTGAATGTTGTCAGTGAATGTTGTCAGTGAGTGAATGTTGTCAGTGAATGTTGTCAGTGAGTGAAAGTTGTCAGTGAGTGAATGTTGTCAGTGAGTGAATGTTGTCAGTGAATGTTGTCAGTGAGTGAATGTTGTCAGTGAATGTTGTCAGTGAGTGAATGTTGTCAGAGAGTGAATGTTGTCAGTGAGTGAATGTTGTCAGTGAATGTTGTCAGTGAGTGAATGTTGTCAGTGAATGTTGTCAGTGAGTGAATGTTGTCAGTGAATGTTGTCAGTGAGTGAATGTTGTCAGTGAATGTTGTCAGTGAGTGAATGTTGTCAGTGAGTGAATGTCAGTGAGTGAATGTTGTCAGTGAATGTTGTCAGTGAGTGAATGTTGTCAGTGAGTGAATGTTGTCAGTGAGTGAATGTTGTCAGTGAATGTTGTCAGTGAGTGAATGTTGTCAGTGAATGTTGTCAGTGAGTGAATGTTGTCAGTGAATGTTGTCAGTGAGTGAATGTTGTCAGAGAGTGAATGTTGTCAGTGAATGTTGTCAGTGAATGTTGTCAGTGAGTGAATGTTGTCAGTGAATGTTGTCAGTGAGTGAATGTTGTCAGTGAATGTTGTCAGTGAGTGAATGTTGTCAGTGAATGTTGTCAGTGAGTGAATGTTGTCAGTGAATGTTGTCAGTGAGTGAATGTTGTCAGTGAATGTTGTCAGTGAGTGAATGTTGTCAGTGAATGTTGTCAGTGAATGTTGTCAGTGAGTGAATGTTGTCAGTGAATGTTGTCAGTGAGTGAATGTTGTCAGAGAGTGAATGTTGTCAGTGAATGTTGTCAGTGAGTGAATGTTGTCAGTGAATGTTGTCAGTGAGTGAATGTTGTCAGAGAGTGAATGTTGTCAGTGAATGTTGTCAGTGAGCGAATTTTGTCAGTGAATGTTGTCAGTGAGTGAATGTTGTCAGAAAATGTTGTCAGTGAGTGAATGTTGTCAGTGAATGTTGTCAGTGAGTGAATGTTGTCAGTGAGTGAATGTTGTCAGTGAATGTTGTCAGTGAGTGAATGTTGTCAGTGAGTGAATGTTGTCAGTGAGTGAATGTTGTCAGTGAATGTTGTCAGTGAATGTTGTCAGTGAGTGAATGTTGTCAGTGAGTGAATGTTGTCAGTGAATGTTGTCAGTGAGTGAATGTTTTCAGTGAGTGAATGTTGTCAGTGAGTGAATGTTGTCAGTGAATGTTGTCAGTGAGTGAATGTTGTCAGTGAATGTTGTCAGTGAGTGAATGTTGTCAGTGAATGTTGTCAGTGAGTGAATGTTGTCAGTGAATGTTGTCAGTGAATGTTGTCAGTGAGTGAATGTTGTCAGTGAATGTTGTCAGTGAATGTTGTCAGTGAGTGAATGTTGTCAGAGAGTGAATGTTGTCAGTGAGTGAATGTTGTCAGTGAATGTTGTCAGTGAGTGAATGTTGTCAGTGAATGTTGTCAGTGAGTGAATGTTGTCAGTGAATGTTGTCAGTGAGTGAATGTTGTCAGTGAATGTTGTCAGTGAGTGAATGTTGTCAGTGAGTGAATGTTGTCAGAGAGTGAATGTTGTCAGTGAATGTTGTCAGTGAATGTTGTCAGTGAGTGAATGTTGTCAGTGAATGTTGTCAGTGAGTGAATGTTGTCAGTGAATGTTGTCAGTGAGTGAATGTTGTCAGTGAATGTTGTCAGTGAGTGAATGTTGTCAGTGAGTGTATGTTGTCAGTGAGTGAATGTTGTCAGTGAATGTTGTCAGTGAGTGAATGTTGTCAGTGAGTGAATGTTGTCAGTGAATGTTGTCAGTGAGTGAATGTTGTCAGAGAGTGAATGTTGTCAGTGAATGTTGTCAGTGAGTGAATGTTGTCAGTGAATGTTGTCAGTGAGTGAATGTTGTCAGTGAGTGAATGTTGTCAGTGAGTGAATGTTGTCAGTGAGTGAATGTTGTCAGTGAATGTTGTCAGTGAGTGAATGTTGTCAGTGAGTGAATGTTGTCAGTGAATGTTGTCAGTGAGTGAATGTTGTCAGTGAGTGAATGTTGTCAGTGAATGTTGTCAGTGAGTGAATGTTGTCAGTGAATGTTGTCAGTGAGTGAATGTTGTCAGTGAGTGAATGTTGTCAGTGAATGTTGTCAGTGAGTGAATGTTGTCAGTGAATGTTGTCAGTGAGTGAATGTTGTCAGAGAGTGAATGTTGTCAATGAATGTTGTCAGTGAATGTTGTCAGTGAGTGAATGTTGTCAGTGAATGTTGTCAGTGAGTGAATGTTGTCAGTGAATGTTGTCAGTGAGTGAATGTTGTCAGTGAATGTTGTCAGTGAGTGAATGTTGTCAGTGAATGTTGTCAGTGAGTGAATGTTGTCAGAGAGTGAGTGTTGTCAGTGAATGTTGTCAGTGAGTGAATGTTGTCAGAGAGTGAATGTTGTCAGTGAATGTTGTCAGTGAGTGAATGTTGTCAGTGAATGTTGTCAGTGAGTGAATGTTGTCAGTGAATGTTGTCAGTGAGTGAATGTTGTCAGTGAATGTTGTCAGAGAGTGAATGTTGTCAGTGAGTGAATGTTGTCAGTGAATGTTGTCAGTGAGTGAATGTTGTCAGTGAATGTTGTCAGTGAGTGAATGTTGTCAGTGAGTGAATGTTGTCAGAGAGTGAATGTTGTCAGTGAATGTTGTCAGTGAGTGAATGTTGTCAGTGAATGTTGTCAGAGAGTGAATGTTGTCAGTGAATGTTGTCAGTGAGTGAATGTTGTCAGGGAGTGAATGTTGTCAGTGAATGTTGTCAGTGAGCGAATGTTGTCAGTGAATGTTGTCAGTGAGTGAATGTTGTCAGTGAATGTTGTCAGTGAGTGAATGTTGTCAGTGAATGTTGTCAGTGAGTGAATGTTGTCAGTGAATGTTGTCAGTGAGTGAATGTTGTCAGTGAGTGAATGTTGTCAGAGAGTGAATGTTGTCAGTGAATGTTGTCAGTGAGCGAATGTTGTCAGTGAATGTTATCAGTGAGTGAATGTTGTCAGTGAATGTTGTCAGTGAGTGAATGTTGTCAGTGAATGTTGTCAGTGAGTGAATGTTGTCAGTGAGTGAATGTTGTCAGGGAGTGAATGTTGTCAGTGAATGTTGTCAGTGAGCGAATGTTGTCAGTGAATGTTGTCAGTGAGTGAATGTTGTCAGTGAATGTTGTCAGTGAGTGAATGTTGTCAGTGAATGTTGTCAGTGAGTGAATGTTGTCAGTGAATGTTGTCAGTGAGTGAATGTTGTCAGTGAGTGAATGTTGTCAGAGAGTGAATGTTGTCAGTGAATGTTGTCAGTGAGCGAATGTTGTCAGTGAATGTTATCAGTGAGTGAATGTTGTCAGTGAATGTTGTCAGTGAGTGAATGTTGTCAGTGAATGTTGTCAGTGAGTGAATGTTGTCAGTGAGTGAATGTTGTCAGGGAGTGAATGTTGTCAGTGAATGTTGTCAGTGAGCGAATGTTGTCAGTGAATGTTGTCAGTGAGTGAATGTTGTCAGTGAATGTTGTCAGTGAGTGAATGTTGTCAGTGAATGTTGTCAGTGAGTGAATGTTGTCAGTGAATGTTGTCAGTGAGTGAATGTTGTCAGAGAGTGAATGTTGTCAGTGAATGTTGTCAGTGAGCGAATGTTGTCAGTGAATGTTGTCAGTGAGTGAATGTTGTCAGTGAATGTTGTCAGAGAGTGAATGTTGTCAGTGAGTGAATGTTGTCAGTGAATGTTGTCAGTGAGTGAATGTTGTCAGTGAATGTTGTCAGTGAGTGTATGTTGTCAGTGAGTGAATGTTGTCAGTGAATGTTGTCAGTGAGTGAATGTTGTCAGTGAGTGAATGTTGTCAGTGAATGTTGTCAGTGAGTGAATGTTGTCAGTGAGTGAATGTTGTCAGTGAATGTTGTCAGTGAGTGAATGTTGTCAGTGAATGTTGTCAGTGAATGTTGTCAGTCAGTGAATGTTGTCAGAGAGTGAATGTTGTCAGTGAGTGAATGTTGTCAGTGAGTGAATGTTGTCAGTGAATGTTGTCAGTGAGTGAATGTTGTCAGTGAATGTTGTCACTGAGTGAATGTTGTCAGTGAATGTTGTCAGTGAGTGAATGTTGTCAGTGAATGTTGTCAGTGAGTGAATGTTGTCAGTGAGTGAATGTTGTCAGAGAGTGAATGTT
Organism: Staurois parvus; assembly: GCF_062004578.1. Taxonomy (NCBI): domain Eukaryota; kingdom Metazoa; phylum Chordata; class Amphibia; order Anura; family Ranidae; genus Staurois; species Staurois parvus. Next base: position 177,577 of record NW_028320462.1, read on the forward strand.
GTCAGTGAATGTTGTCAGTGAGCGAATGTTGTCAGTGAATGTTATCAGTGAGTGAATGTTGTCAGTGAATGTTGTCAGTGAGTGAATGTTGTCAGTGAATGTTGTCAGTGAGTGAATGTTGTCAGGGAGTGAATGTTGTCAGTGAATGTTGTCAGTGAGCGAATGTTGTCAGTGAATGTTGTCAGTGAGTGAATGTTGTCAGTGAATGTTGTCAGTGAGTGAATGTTGTCAGTGAGTGAATGTTGTCAGTGAATGTTGTCAGTGAGTGAATGTTGTCAGTGAATGTTGTCAGTGAGTGAATGTTGTCAGTGAATGTTGTCAGTGAATGTTGTCAGTGAGTGAATGTTGTCAGTGAATGTTGTCAGTGAGTGAATGTTGTCAGAGAGTGAATGTTGTCAGTGAATGTTGTCAGTGAGCAAATGTTGTCAGTGAATGTTGTCAGTGAGTGAATGTTGTCAGAAAATGTTGTCAGTGAGTGAATGTTGTCAGTGAGTGAATGTTGTCAGTGAGTGAATGTTGTCAGAGAGTGAATGTTGTCAGTGAATGTTGTCAGTGAGCGAATGTTGTCAGTGAATGTTGTCAGTGAGTGAATGTTGTCAGTGAATGTTGTCAGTGAGTGAATGTTGTCAGGGAGTGAATGTTGTCAGTGAATGTTGTCAGTGAGTGAATGTTGTCAGTGAATGTTGTCAGTGAGTGAATGTTGTCAGAGAGTGAATGTTGTCAGTGAGTGAATGTTGTCAGTGAGTGAATGTTGTCAGTGAATGTTGTCAGTGAATGTTGTCAGTCAGTGAATGTTGTCAGAGAGTGAATGTTGTCAGTGAGTGAATGTTGTCAGTGAGTGAATGTTGTCAGTGAATGTTGTCAGTGAGTGAATGTTGTCAGTGAATGTTGTCAGTGAGTGAATGTTGTCAGTGAATGTTGTCAGTGAGTGAATGTTGTCAGTGAATGTTGTCAGTGAGTGAATGTTGTCAGTGAGTGAATGTTGTCAGAGAGTGAATGTTGTCAGTGAATGTTATCAGTGAGTGAATGTTGTCAGTGAATGTTGTCAGTGAGTGAATGTTGTCAGTGAATGTTGTCAGTGAGTGAATGTTGTCAGTGAGTGAATGTTGTCAGAGAGTGAATGTTGTCAGTGAATGTTGTCAGTGAGCGAATGTTGTCAGTGAATGTTATCAGTGAGTGAATGTTGTCAGTGAATGTTGTCAGTGAGTGAATGTTGTCAGTGAATGTTGTCAGTGAGTGAATGTTGTCAGTGAGTGAATGTTGTCAGGGAGTGAATGTTGTCAGTGAATGTTGTCAGTGAGCGAATGTTGTCAGTGAATGTTGTCAGTGAGTGAATGTTGTCAGTGAATGTTGTCAGTGAGTGAATGTTGTCAGTGAATGTTGTCAGTGAGTGAATGTTGTCAGTGAATGTTGTCAGTGAGTGAATGTTGTCAGAGAGTGAATGTTGTCAGTGAATGTTGTCAGTGAGCGAATGTTGTCAGTGAATGTTGTCAGTGAGTGAATGTTGTCAGTGAATGTTGTCAGAGAGTGAATGTTGTCAGTGAGTGAATGTTGTCAGTGAATGTTGTCAGTGAGTGAATGTTGTCAGTGAATGTTGTCAGTGAGTGTATGTTGTCAGTGAGTGAATGTTGTCAGTGAATGTTGTCAGTGAGTGAATGTTGTCAGTGAGTGAATGTTGTCAGTGAATGTTGTCAGTGAGTGAATGTTGTCAGTGAGTGAATGTTGTCAGTGAATGTTGTCAGTGAGTGAATGTTGTCAGTGAATGTTGTCAGTGAATGTTGTCAGTCAGTGAATGTTGTCAGAGAGTGAATGTTGTCAGTGAGTGAATGTTGTCAGTGAGTGAATGTTGTCAGTGAATGTTGTCAGTGAGTGAATGTTGTCAGTGAATGTTGTCAGTGAGTGAATGTTGTCAGTGAATGTTGTCAGTGAGTGAATGTTGTCAGTGAATGTTGTCAGTGAGTGAATGTTGTCAGTGAGTGAATGTTGTCAGAGAGTGAATGTTGTCAGTGAATGTTGTCAGTGAGCGAATGTTGTCAGTGAATGTTATCAGTGAGTGAATGTTGTCAGTGAATGTTGTCAGTGAGTGAATGTTGTCAGTGAATGTTGTCAGTGAGTGAATGTTGTCAGTGAGTGAATGTTGTCAGGGAGTGAATGTTGTCAGTGAATGTTGTCAGTGAGCGAATGTTGTCAGTGAATGTTGTCAGTGAGTGAATGTTGTCAGTGAATGTTGTCAGTGAGTGAATGTTGTCAGTGAGTGAATGTTGTCAGTGAATGTTGTCAGTGAGCGAATGTTGTCAGTGAATGTTGTCATTGAGTGAATGTTGTCAGTGAATGTTGTCAGTGAGTGAATGTTGTCAGTGAATGTTGTCAGTGAGTGAATGTTGTCAGTGAATGTTGTCAGTGAGTGAATGTTGTCAGAGAGTGAATGTTGTCAGTGAGTGAATGTTGTCAGTGAGTGAATGTTGTCAGTGAATGTTGTCAGTGAATGTTGTCAGTCAGTGAATGTTGTCAGAGAGTGAATGTTGTCAGTGAGTGAATGTTGTCAGTGAGTGAATGTTGTCAGTGAATGTTGTCAGTGAGTGAATGTTGTCAGTGAATGTTGTCAGTGAGTGAATGTTGTCAGTGAATGTTGTCAGTGAGTGAATGTTGTCAGTGAGTGAATGTTGTCAGAGAGTGAATGTTGTCAGTGAATGTTATCAGTGAGTGAATGTTGTCAGTGAATGTTGTCAGTGAGTGAATGTTGTCAGTGAATGTTGTCAGTGAGTGAATGTTGTCAGTGAGTGAATGTTGTCAGAGAGTGAATGTTGTCAGTGAATGTTGTCAGTGAGCGAATGTTGTCAGTGAATGTTATCAGTGAGTGAATGTTGTCAGTGAATGTTGTCAGTGAGTGAATGTTGTCAGTGAATGTTGTCAGTGAGTGAATGTTGTCAGTGAGTGAATGTTGTCAGGGAGTGAATGTTGTCAGTGAATGTTGTCAGTGAGCGAATGTTGTCAGTGAATGTTGTCAGTGAGTGAATGTTGTCAGTGAATGTTGTCAGTGAGTGAATGTTGTCAGTGAATGTTGTCAGTGAGTGAATGTTGTCAGTGAATGTTGTCAGTGAGTGAATGTTGTCAGAGAGTGAATGTTGTCAGTGAATGTTGTCAGTGAGCGAATGTTGTCAGTGAATGTTGTCAGTGAGTGAATGTTGTCAGTGAATGTTGTCAGAGAGTGAATGTTGTCAGTGAGTGAATGTTGTCAGTGAATGTTGTCAGTGAGTGAATGTTGTCAGTGAATGTTGTCAGTGAGTGTATGTTGTCAGTGAGTGAATGTTGTCAGTGAATGTTGTCAGTGAGTGAATGTTGTCAGTGAGTGAATGTTGTCAGTGAATGTTGTCAGTGAGTGAATGTTGTCAGTGAGTGAATGTTGTCAGTGAATGTTGTCAGTGAGTGAATGTTGTCAGTGAATGTTGTCAGTGAATGTTGTCAGTCAGTGAATGTTGTCAGAGAGTGAATGTTGTCAGTGAGTGAATGTTGTCAATGAGTGAATGTTGTCAGTGAATGTTGTCAGTGAGTGAATGTTGTCAGTGAATGTTGTCAGTGAGTGAATGTTGTCAGTGAATGTTGTCAGTGAGTGAATGTTGTCAGTGAATGTTGTCAGTGAGTGAATGTTGTCAGTGAGTGAATGTTGTCAGAGAGTGAATGTTGTCAGTGAATGTTGTCAGTGAGCGAATGTTGTCAGTGAATGTTATCAGTGAGTGAATGTTGTCAGTGAATGTTGTCAGTGAGTGAATGTTGTCAGTGAATGTTGTCAGTGAGTGAATGTTGTCAGTGAGTGAATGTTGTCAGGGAGTGAATGTTGTCAGTGAATGTTGTCAGTGAGCGAATGTTGTCAGTGAATGTTGTCAGTGAGTGAATGTTGTCAGTGAATGTTGTCAGTGAGTGAATGTTGTCAGTGAGTGAATGTTGTCAGTGAATGTTGTCAGTGAGTGAATGTTGTCAGTGAATGTTGTCAGTGAGTGAATGTTGTCAGTGAATGTTGTCAGTGAATGTTGTCAGTGAGTGAATGTTGTCAGTGAATGTTGTCAGTGAGTGAATGTTGTCAGAGAGTGAATGTTGTCAGTGAATGTTGTCAGTGAGCAAATGTTGTCAGTGAATGTTGTCAGTGAGTGAATGTTGTCAGAAAATGTTGTCAGTGAGTGAATGTTGTCAGTGAGTGAATGTTGTCAGTGAGTGAATGTTGTCAGAGAGTGAATGTTGTCAGTGAATGTTGTCAGTGAGCGAATGTTGTCAGTGAATGTTGTCAGTGAGTGAATGTTGTCAGTGAATGTTGTCAGTGAGTGAATGTTGTCAGGGAGTGAATGTTGTCAGTGAATGTTGTCAGTGAGTGAATGTTGTCAGTGAATGTTGTCAGTGAGTGAATGTTGTCAGAGAGTGAATGTTGTCAGTGAGTGAATGTTGTCAGTGAGTGAATGTTGTCAGTGAATGTTGTCAGTGAATGTTGTCAGTCAGTGAATGTTGTCAGAGAGTGAATGTTGTCAGTGAGTGAATGTTGTCAGTGAGTGAATGTTGTCAGTGAATGTTGTCAGTGAGTGAATGTTGTCAGTGAATGTTGTCAGTGAGTGAATGTTGTCAGTGAATGTTGTCAGTGAGTGAATGTTGTCAGTGAATGTTGTCAGTGAGTGAATGTTGTCAGTGAGTGAATGTTGTCAGAGAGTGAATGTTGTCAGTGAATGTTATCAGTGAGTGAATGTTGTCAGTGAATGTTGTCAGTGAGTGAATGTTGTCAGTGAATGTTGTCAGTGAGTGAATGTTGTCAGTGAGTGAATGTTGTCAGGGAGTGAATGTTGTCAGTGAATGTTGTCAGTGAGCGAATGTTGTCAGTGAATGTTGTCAGTGAGTGAATGTTGTCAGTGAATGTTGTCAGTGAATGTTGTCAGTGAGTGAATGTTGTCAGTGAATGTTGTCAGTGAGTGAATGTTGTCAGAGAGTGAATGTTGTCAGTGAATGTTGTCAGTGAGCGAATGTTGTCAGTGAATGTTGTCAGTGAGTGAATGTTGTCAGTGAATGTTGTCAGTGAGCGAATGTTGTCAGTGAATGTTGTCAGTGAGTGAATGTTGTCAGTGAATGTTGTCAGTGAGTGAATGTTGTCAGGGAGTGAATGTTGTCAGTGAATGTTGTCAGTGAGTGAATGTTGTCAGTGAATGTTGTCAGTGAGTGAATGTTGTCAGAGAGTGAATGTTGTCAGTGAGTGAATGTTGTCAGTGAATGTTGTCAGTGAGTGAATGTTGTCAGTGAATGTTGTCAGTGAGTGAATGTTGTCAGTGAATGTTGTCAGTGAGTGAATGTTGTCAGTGAGTGAATGTTGTCAGAGAGTGAATGTTGTCAGTGAATGTTGTCAGTGAGCGAATGTTGTCAGTGAATGTTGTCAGTGAGTGAATGTTGTCAGTGAATGTTGTCAGTGAGTGAATGTTGTCAGTGAATGTTGTCAGTGAGTGAATGTTGTCAGTGAGTGAATGTTGTCAGTGAGTGTATGTTGTCAGTGAGTGAATGTTGTCAGTGAATGTTGTCAGTGAGTGAATGTTGTCAGTGAGTGAATGTTGTCAGAGAGTGAATGTTGTCAGTGAATGTTGTCAGTGAGTGAATGTTGTCAGTGAATGTTGTCAGTGAGTGAATGTTGTCAGTGAATGTTGTCAGTGAGTGAATGTTGTCAGTGAATGTTGTCAGTGAGTGAATGTTGTCAGTGAGTGAATGTTGTCAGAAATGTTGTCAGTGAGTGAATGTTGTCAGTGAGTGAATGTTGTCAGTGAATGTTGTCAGTGAGTGAAAGTTGTCAGTGAGTGAATGTTGTCAGTGAGTGAATGTTGTCAGTGAATGTTGTCAGTGAGTGAATGTTGTCAGTGAATGTTGTCAGTGAGTGAATGTTGTCAGAGAGTGAATGTTGTCAGTGAATGTTGTCAGTGAGTGAATGTTGTCAGTGAATGTTGTCAGTGAGTGAATGTTGTCAGTGAATGTTGTCAGTGAGTGAATGTTGTCAGTGAATGTTGTCAGTGAGTGAATGTTGTCAGTGAGTGAATGTTGTCAGGGAGTGAATGTTGTCAGTGAATGTTGTCAGTGAGCGAATGTTGTCAGTGAATGTTGTCAGTGAGTGAATGTTGTCAGAGAGTGAATGTTGTCAGTGAATGTTGTCAGTGAGCGAATGTTGTCAGTGAATGTTGTCAGTGAGTGAATGTTATCAGTGAATGTTGTCAGTGAGTGAATGTTGTCAGTGAATGTTGTCAGTGAGTGAATGTTGTCAGTGAGTGAATGTTGTCAGGGAGTGAATGTTGTCAGTGAATGTTGTCAGTGAGCGAATGTTGTCAGTGAATGTTGTCAGTGAGTGAATGTTGTCAGTGAGTGAATGTTGTCAGTGAATGTTGTCAGAGAGTGAATGTTGTCAGTGAATGTTGTCAGTGAGTGAATGTTGTCAGTGAATGTTGTCAGTGAATGTTGTCAGTGAATGTTGTCAGTGAGTGAATGTTGTCAGAGAGTGAATGTTGTCAGTGAGTGAATGTTGTCAGTGAATGTTGTCAGTGAGTGAATGTTGTCAGTGAATGTTGTCAGTGAGTGAATGTTGTCAGTGAGTGAATGTTGTCAGTGAATGTTGTCAGTGAGTGAATGTTGTCAGTGAATGTTGTCAGTGAGTGAAAGTTGTCAGTGAGTGAATGTTGTCAGTGAGTGAATGTTGTCAGTGAGTGAATGTTGTCAGTGAATGTTGTCAGTGAGTGAATGTTGTCAGTGAATGTTGTCAGTGAGTGAATGTTGTCAGTGAATGTTGTCAGTGAGTGAATGTTGTCAGTGAGTGAATGATTGTCAGTGAATGTTGTCAGTGAGTGAATTTTGTCAGTGAGTGAATGTTGTCAGTGAATGTTGTCAGTGAGTGAATTTTGTCAGTGAGTGAATGTTGTCAGTGAATGTTGTCAGTGAGTGAATGTTGTCAGTGAATGTTGTCAGTGAGTGAATGTTGTCAGTGAGTGAATGTTGTCAGTGAATGTTGTCAGTGAGTGAATGTTGTCAGTGAGTGAATGTTGTCAGTGAGTGAATGTTGTCAGTGAATGTTGTCAGTGAGTGAATGTTGTCAGTGAGTGAATGTTGTCAGTGAGTGAATGTTGTCAGTGAATGTTGTCAGTGAGTGAATGTTGTCAGAGAGTGAATGTTGTCAGTGAATGTTGTCAGTGAATGTTGTCAGTGAGTGAATGTTGTCAGTGAATGTTGTCAGTGAGTGAATGTTGTCAGTGAATGTTGTCAGTGAGTGAATGTTGTCAGTGAATGTTGTCAGTGAGTGAATGTTGTCAGTGAATGTTGTCCAGTGAGTGAATGTTGTCAGTGAATGTTGTCAGTGAATGTTGTCAGTGAGTGAATGTTGTCAGTGAATGTTGTCAGTGAGTGAATGTTGTCAGTGAATGTTGTCAGTGAATGTTGTCAGTGAGTGAATGTTGTCAGTGAATGTTTGTCAGTGAGTGAATGTTGTCAGTGAATGTTGTCAGTGAGCGAATGTTGTCAGTGAATGTTGTCAGTGAGTGAATGTTGTCAGAAAATGTTGTCAGTGAGTGAATGTTGTCAGTGAATGTTGTCAGTGAGTGAATGTTGTCAGTGAGTGAATGTTGTCAGTGAATGTTGTCAGTGAGTGAATGTTGTCAGTGAGTGAATGTTGTCAGTGAGTGAATGTTGTCAGTGAATGTTGTCAGTGAATGTTGTCAGTGAGTGAATGTTGTCAGTGAGTGAATGTTGTCAGTGAATGTTGTCAGTGAGTGAATGTTTTCAGTGAGTGAATGTTGTCAGTGAGTGAATGTTGTCAGTGAATGTTGTCAGTGAGTGAATGTTGTCAGTGAATGTTGTCAGTGAGTGAATGTTGTCAGTGAATGTTGTCAGTGAGTGAATGTTGTCAGTGAATGTTGTCAGTGAGTGAATGTTGTCAGAGAGTGAATGTTGTCAGTGAATGTTGTCAGTGAGCGAATGTTGTCAGTGAATGTTGTCAGTGAGTGAATGTTGTCAGTGAATGTTGTCAGTGAGTGAATGTTGTCAGTGAATGTTGTCAGTGAGTGAATGTTGTCAGTGAGTGAAATGTTGTCAGTGAGTGTATGTTGTCAGTGAGTGAATGTTGTCAGGTGAATGTTGTCAGTGAGTGAATGTTGTCAGTGAGTGAATGTTGTCAGAGAGTGAATGTTGTCAGTGAATGTTGTCAGTGAGCGAATGTTGTCAGTGAATGTTGTCAGTGAGTGAATGTTGTCAGTAAATGAATGTTGTCAGTGAATGTTGTCAGAGAGTGAATGTTGTCAGTGAATGTTGTCAGTGAGTGAATGTTGTCAGTGAATGTTGTCAGTGAGTGAATGTTGTCAGAGAGTGAATGTTGTCAGTGAGTGAATGTTGTCAGTGAATGTTGTCAGTGAGTGAATGTTGTCAGTGAATGTTGTCAGTGAGTGAATGTTGTCAGTGAATGTTGTCAGTGAGTGAATGTTGTCAGTGAGGGAATGTTGTCAGTGAATGTTGTCAGTGAGTGAATGTTGTCAGTGAGTGAATGTTGTCAAGGAGTGAATGTTGTCAGTGAATGTTGTCAGTGAGCGAATGTTGTCAGTGAATGTTGTCAGTGAGTGAATGTTGTCAGTGAATGTTGTCAGTGAGTGAATGTTGTCAGTGAATGTTGTCAGTGAGTGAATGTTGTCAGTAAATGAATGTTGTCAGTGAATGTTGTCAGTGAGTGAATGTTGTCAGTGAATGTTGTCAGTGAGTGAATGTTGTCAGTGAATGTTGTCAGTGAGTGAATGTTGTCAGAGAGTGAATGTTGTCAGTGAATGTTGTCAGTGAGCGAATGTTGTCAGTGAATGTTGTCAGTGAGTGAATGTTGTCAGAAAATGTTGTCAGTGAGTGAATGTTGTCAGTGAATGTTGTCAGTGAGTGAATGTTGTCAGTGAGTGAATGTTGTCAGTGAATGTTGTCAGTGAGTGAATGTTGTCAGAGAGTGAATGTTGTCAGTGAATGTTGTCAGTCAGTGAATGTTGTCAGTGAATGTTGTCAGTGAGTGAATGTTGTCAGTGAATGTTGTCAGTGAGTGAATGTTGTCAGTGAATGTTGTCAGTCAGTGAATGTTGTCAGAGAGTGAATGTTGTCAGTGAGTGAATGTTGTCAGTGAATGTTGTCAGTGAGTGAATGTTGTCAGTGAATGTTGTCAGTGAGTGAATGTTGTCAGTGAATGTTGTCAGTGAGTGAATGTTGTCAGTGAATGTTGTCAGTGAGTGAATGTTGTCAGTGAGTGAATGTTGTCAGAGAGTGAATGTTGTCAGTGAATGTTGTCAGTGAGCGAATGTTGTCAGTGAATGTTATCAGTGAGTGAATGTTGTCAGTGAATGTTGTCAGTGAGTGAATGTTGTCAGTGAATGTTGTCAGTGAGTGAATGTTGTCAGTGAGTGAATGTTGTCAGGGAGTGAATGTTGTCAGTGAATGTTGTCAGTGAGTGAATGTTGTCAGTGAATGTTGTCAGTGAGTGAATGTTGTCAGTGAGTGAATGTTGTCAGTGAATGTTGTCAGTGAGTGAATGTTGTCAGTGAATGTTGTCAGTGAGTGAATGTTGTCAGTGAATGTTGTCAGTGAGTGAATGTTGTCAGTGAATGTTGTCAGTGAGTGAATGTTGTCAGAGAGTGAATGTTGTCAGTGAATGTTGTCAGTGAGCAAATGTTGTCAGTGAATGTTGTCAGTGAGTGAATGTTGTCAGAAAATGTTGTCAGTGAGTGAATGTTGTCAGTGAGTGAATGTTGTCAGTGAGTGAATGTTGTCAGAGAGTGAATGTTGTCAGTGAATGTTGTCAGTGAGCGAATGTTGTCAGTGAATGTTGTCAGTGAGTGAATGTTGTCAGTGAATGTTGTCAGTGAGTGAATGTTGTCAGGGAGTGAATGTTGTCAGTGAATGTTGTCAGTGAGTGAATGTTGTCAGTGAATGTTGTCAGTGAGTGAATGTTGTCAGAGAGTGAATGTTGTCAGTGAGTGAATGTTGTCAGTGAATGTTGTCAGTCAGTGAATGTTGTCAGAGAGTGAATGTTGTCAGTGAGTGAATGTTGTCAGTGAGTGAATGTTGTCAGTGAATGTTGTCAGTGAGTGAATGTTGTCAGTGAATGTTGTCAGTGAGTGAATGTTGTCAGTGAATGTTGTCAGTGAATGTTGTCAGTGAGTGAATGTTGTCAGTGAATGTTGTCAGTGAGTGAATGTTGTCAGTGAATGTTGTCAGTGAGCGAATGTTGTCAGTGAATGTTGTCAGTGAGTGAATGTTGTCAGAAAATGTTGTCAGTGAGTGAATGTTGTCAGTGAATGTTGTCAGTGAGTGAATGTTGTCAGTGAGTGAATGTTGTCAGTGAATGTTGTCAGTGAGTGAATGTTGTCAGTGAGTGAATGTTGTCAGTGAGTGAATGTTGTCAGTGAATGTTGTCAGTGGAATGTTGTCAGTGAGTGAATGTTGTCAGTGAGTGAATGTTGTCAGTGAATGTTGTCAGTGAGTGAATGTTTTCAGTGAGTGAATGTTGTCAGTGAGTGAATGTTGTCAGTGAATGTTGTCAGTGAGTGAATGTTGTCAGTGAATGTTGTCAGTGAGTGAATGTTGTCAGTGAATGTTGTCAGTGAGTGAATGTTGTCAGTGAATGTTGTCAGTGAGTGAATGTTGTCAGAGAGTGAATGTTGTCAGTGAATGTTGTCAGTGAGCGAATGTTGTCAGTGAATGTTGTCAGTGAGTGAATGTTGTCAGTGAATGTTGTCAGTGAGTGAATGTTGTCAGTGAATGTTGTCAGTGAGTGAATGTTGTCAGTGAGTGAATGTTGTCAGTGAGTGTATGTTGTCAGTGAGTGAATGTTGTCAGTGAATGTTGTCAGTGAGTGAATGTTGTCAGTGAGTGAATGTTGTCAGAGAGTGAATGTTGTCAGTGAATGTTGTCAGTGAGCGAATGTTGTCAGTGAATGTTGTCAGTGAGTGAATGTTGTCAGTAAATGAATGTTGTCAGTGAATGTTGTCAGAGAGTGAATGTTGTCAGTGAATGTTGTCAGTGAGTGAATGTTGTCAGTGAATGTTGTCAGTGAGTGAATGTTGTCAGAGAGTGAATGTTGTCAGTGAGTGAATGTTGTCAGTGAATGTTGTCAGTGAGTGAATGTTGTCAGTGAATGTTGTCAGTGAGTGAATGTTGTCAGTGAATGTTGTCAGTGAGTGAATGTTGTCAGTGAGGGAATGTTGTCAGTGAATGTTGTCAGTGAGTGAATGTTGTCAGTGAGTGAATGTTGTCAAGGAGTGAATGTTGTCAGTGAATGTTGTCAGTGAGCGAATGTTGTCAGTGAATGTTGTCAGTGAGTGAATGTTGTCAGTGAATGTTGTCAGTGAGTGAATGTTGTCAGTGAATGTTGTCAGTGAGTGAATGTTGTCAGTAAATGAATGTTGTCAGTGAATGTTGTCAGTGAGTGAATGTTGTCAGTGAATGTTGTCAGTGAGTGAATGTTGTCAGTGAATGTTGTCAGTGAGTGAATGTTGTCAGAGAGTGAATGTTGTCAGTGAATGTTGTCAGTGAGCGAATGTTGTCAGTGAATGTTGTCAGTGAGTGAATGTTGTCAGAAAATGTTGTCAGTGAGTGAATGTTGTCAGTGAATGTTGTCAGTGAGTGAATGTTGTCAGTGAGTGAATGTTGTCAGTGAATGTTGTCAGTGAGTGAATGTTGTCAGAGAGTGAATGTTGTCAGTGAATGTTGTCAGTCAGTGAATGTTGTCAGTGAATGTTGTCAGTGAGTGAATGTTGTCAGTGAATGTTGTCAGTGAGTGAATGTTGTCAGTGAATGTTGTCAGTCAGTGAATGTTGTCAGAGAGTGAATGTTGTCAGTGAGTGAATGTTGTCAGTGAATGTTGTCAGTGAGTGAATGTTGTCAGTGAATGTTGTCAGTGAGTGAATGTTGTCAGTGAATGTTGTCAGTGAGTGAATGTTGTCAGTGAATGTTGTCAGTGAGTGAATGTTGTCAGTGAGTGAATGTTGTCAGAGAGTGAATGTTGTCAGTGAATGTTGTCAGTGAGCGAATGTTGTCAGTGAATGTTATCAGTGAGTGAATGTTGTCAGTGAATGTTGTCAGTGAGTGAATGTTGTCAGTGAATGTTGTCAGTGAGTGAATGTTGTCAGTGAGTGAATGTTGTCAGGGAGTGAATGTTGTCAGTGAATGTTGTCAGTGAGTGAATGTTGTCAGTGAATGTTGTCAGTGAGTGAATGTTGTCAGTGAGTGAATGTTGTCAGTGAATGTTGTCAGTGAGTGAATGTTGTCAGTGAATGTTGTCAGTGAGTGAATGTTGTCAGTGAATGTTGTCAGTGAGTGAATGTTGTCAGTGAATGTTGTCAGTGAGTGAATGTTGTCAGAGAGTGAATGTTGTCAGTGAATGTTGTCAGTGAGCAAATGTTGTCAGTGAATGTTGTCAGTGAGTGAATGTTGTCAGAAAATGTTGTCAGTGAGTGAATGTTGTCAGTGAGTGAATGTTGTCAGTGAGTGAATGTTGTCAGAGAGTGAATGTTGTCAGTGAATGTTGTCAGTGAGCGAATGTTGTCAGTGAATGTTGTCAGTGAGTGAATGTTGTCAGTGAATGTTGTCAGTGAGTGAATGTTGTCAGGGAGTGAATGTTGTCAGTGAATGTTGTCAGTGAGTGAATGTTGTCAGTGAATGTTGTCAGTGAGTGAATGTTGTCAGAGAGTGAATGTTGTCAGTGAGTGAATGTTGTCAGTGAATGTTGTCAGTCAGTGAATGTTGTCAGAGAGTGAATGTTGTCAGTGAGTGAATGTTGTCAGTGAGTGAATGTTGTCAGTGAATGTTGTCAGTGAGTGAATGTTGTCAGTGAATGTTGTCAGTGAGTGAATGTTGTCAGTGAGTGAATGTTGTCAGTGAATGTTGTCAGTGAGTGAATGTTGTCAGTGAGTGAATGTTGTCAGAGAGTGAATGTTGTCAGTGAATGTTATCAGTGAGTGAATGTTGTCAGTGAATGTTGTCAGTGAGTGAATGTTGTCAGTGAATGTTGTCAGTGAGTGAATGTTGTCAGTGAGTGAATGTTGTCAGAGAGTGAATGTTGTCAGTGAATGTTGTCAGTGAGCGAATGTTGTCAGTGAATGTTATCAGTGAGTGAATGTTGTCAGTGAATGTTGTCAGTGAGTGAATGTTGTCAGTGAATGTTGTCAGTGAGTGAATGTTGTCAGTGAGTGAATGTTGTCAGGGAGTGAATGTTGTCAGTGAATGTTGTCAGTGAGCGAATGTTGTCAGTGAATGTTGTCAGTGAGTGAATGTTGTCAGTGAATGTTGTCAGTGAGTGAATGTTGTCAGTGAATGTTGTCAGTGAGTGAATGTTGTCAGTGAATGTTGTCAGTGAGTGAATGTTGTCAGAGAGTGAATGTTGTCAGTGAATGTTGTCAGTGAGCGAATGTTGTCAGTGAATGTTGTCAGTGAGTGAATGTTGTCAGTGAATGTTGTCAGAGAGTGAATGTTGTCAGTGAGTGAATGTTGTCAGTGAATGTTGTCAGTGAGTGAATGTTGTCAGTGAATGTTGTCAGTGAGTGTATGTTGTCAGTGAGTGAATGTTGTCAGTGAATGTTGTCAGTGAGTGAATGTTGTCAGTGAGTGAATGTTGTCAGTGAATGTTGTCAGTGAGTGAATGTTGTCAGTGAGTGAATGTTGTCAGTGAATGTTGTCAGTGAGTGAATGTTGTCAGTGAATGTTGTCAGTGAATGTTGTCAGTCAGTGAATGTTGTCAGAGAGTGAATGTTGTCAGTGAGTGAATGTTGTCAGTGAGTGAATGTTGTCAGTGAATGTTGTCAGTGAGTGAATGTTGTCAGTGAATGTTGTCAGTGAGTGAATGTTGTCAGTGAATGTTGTCAGTGAGTGAATGTTGTCAGTGAATGTTGTCAGTGAGTGAATGTTGTCAGTGAGTGAATGTTGTCAGAGAGTGAATGTTGTCAGTGAATGTTGTCAGTGAGCGAATGTTGTCAGTGAATGTTATCAGTGAGTGAATGTTGTCAGTGAATGTTGTCAGTGAGTGAATGTTGTCAGTGAATGTTGTCAGTGAGTGAATGTTGTCAGTGAGTGAATGTTGTCAGGGAGTGAATGTTGTCAGTGAATGTTGTCAGTGAGCGAATGTTGTCAGTGAATGTTGTCAGTGAGTGAATGTTGTCAGTGAATGTTGTCAGTGAGTGAATGTTGTCAGTGAGTGAATGTTGTCAGTGAATGTTGTCAGTGAGTGAATGTTGTCAGTGAATGTTGTCAGTGAGTGAATGTTGTCAGTGAATGTTGTCAGTGAATGTTGTCAGTGAGTGAATGTTGTCAGTGAATGTTGTCAGTGAGTGAATGTTGTCAGAGAGTGAATGTTGTCAGTGAATGTTGTCAGTGAGCAAATGTTGTCAGTGAATGTTGTCAGTGAGTGAATGTTGTCAGAAAATGTTGTCAGTGAGTGAATGTTGTCAGTGAGTGAATGTTGTCAGTGAGTGAATGTTGTCAGAGAGTGAATGTTGTCAGTGAATGTTGTCAGTGAGCGAATGTTGTCAGTGAATGTTGTCAGTGAGTGAATGTTGTCAGTGAATGTTGTCAGTGAGTGAATGTTGTCAGGGAGTGAATGTTGTCAGTGAATGTTGTCAGTGAGTGAATGTTGTCAGTGAATGTTGTCAGTGAGTGAATGTTGTCAGAGAGTGAATGTTGTCAGTGAGTGAATGTTGTCAGTGAGTGAATGTTGTCAGTGAATGTTGTCAGTGAATGTTGTCAGTCAGTGAATGTTGTCAGAGAGTGAATGTTGTCAGTGAGTGAATGTTGTCAGTGAGTGAATGTTGTCAGTGAATGTTGTCAGTGAGTGAATGTTGTCAGTGAATGTTGTCCGTGAGTGAATGTTGTCAGTGAATGTTGTCAGTGAGTGAATGTTGTCAGTGAATGTTGTCAGTGAGTGAATGTTGTCAGTGAATGTTGTCAGTGAGTGAAAGTTGTCAGTGAGTGAATGTTGTCAGTGAGTGAATGTTGTCAGTGAATGTTGTCAGTGAGTGAATGTTGTCAGTGAATGTTGTCAGTGAGTGAATGTTGTCAGAGAGTGAATGTTGTCAGTGAATGTTGTCAGTGAGTGAATGTTGTCAGTGAATGTTGTCAGTGAGTGAATGTTGTCAGTGAATGTTGTCAGTGAGTGAATGTTGTCAGTGAATGTTGTCAGTGAGTGAATGTTGTCAGAGAGTGAATGTTGTCAGTGAATGTTGTCAGTGAGTGAATGTTGTCAGTGAATGTTGTCAGTGAGTGAATGTTGTCAGTGAGTGAATGTTGTCAGAGAGTGAATGTTGTCAGTGAATGTTGTCAGTGAGCGAATGTTGTCAGTGAATGTTGTCAGTGAGTGAATGTTGTCAGTGAATGTTGTCAGTGAGTGAATGTTGTCAGTGAATGTTGTCAGTGAGTGAATGTTGTCAGTGAATGTTGTCAGTGAGCGAATGTTGTCAGTGAATGTTGTCAGTAAATGAATGTTGTCAGTGAATGTTGTCAGTGAGTGAATGTTGTCAGTGAATGTTGTCAGTGAGTGAATGTTGTCAGTGAATGTTGTCAGTGAGTGAATGTTGTCAGAGAGTGAATGTTGTCAGTGAATGTTGTCAGTGAGCGAATGTTGTCAGTGAATGTTGTCAGTGAGTGAATGTTGTCAGAAAATGTTGTCAGTGAGTGAATGTTGTCAGTGAATGTTGTCAGTGAGTGAATGTTGTCAGTGAGTGAATGTTGTCAGTGAATGTTGTCAGTGAGTGAATGTTGTCAGTGAATGTTGTCAGTGAGTGAATGTTGTCAGTGAATGTTGTCAGTGAGTGAATGTTGTCAGTGAATGTTGTCAGTGAGTGAATGTTCTCAGTGAATGTTGTCAGTGAGTGAATGTTGTCAGAGAGTGAATGTTGTCAGTGAATGTTGTCAGTGAGCGAATGTTGTCAGTGAATGTTGTCAGTGAGTGAATGTTGTCAGAAAATGTTGTCAGTGAGTGAATGTTGTCAGTGAATGTTGTCAGTGAGTGAATGTTGTCAGTGAGTGAATGTTGTCAGTGAATGTTGTCAGTGAGTGAATGTTGTCAGTGAATGTTGTCAGTGAGTGAATGTTGTCAGTGAATGTTGTCAGTGAGTGAATGTTGTCAGAGAGTGAATGTTGTCAGTGAATGTTGTCAGTGAGTGAATGTTGTCAGTGAATGTTGTCAGTGAGTGAATGTTGTCAGTGAATGTTGTCAGTGAGTGAATGTTGTCAGAGAGTGAATGTTGTTAGTGAATGTTGTCAGTGAGCGAATGTTGTCAGTGAATGTTGTCAGTGAGTGAATGTTGTCAGTGAATGTTGTCAGTGAGTGAATGTTGTCAGTGAATGTTGTCAGTGAGTGAATGTTGTCAGAGAGTGAATGTTGTCAGTGAGTGAATGTTGTCAGTGAATGTTGTCAGTGAGTGAATGTTGTCAGTGAATGTTGTCAGTGAGTGAATGTTGTCAGTGAATGTTGTCAGTGAGTGAATGTTGTCAGTGAGGGAATGTTGTCAGTGAATGTTGTCAGTGAGTGAATGTTGTCAGTGAATGTTGTCAGTGAGCGAATGTTGTCAGTGAATGTTGTCAGTCAGTGAATGTTGTCAGTGAGTGAATGTTGTCAGTAAATGAATGTTGTCAGTGAGTGAATGTTGTCAGTAAATGAATGTTGTCAGTGAATGTTGTCAGTGAGTGAATGTTGTCAGTGAATGTTGTCAGTGAGTGAATGTTGTCAGTGAATGTTGTCAGTGAGTGAATGTTGTCAGTGAATGTTGTCAGTGAGTGAATGTTGTCAGAGAGTGAATGTTGTCAGTGAATGTTGTCAGTGAGCGAATGTTGTCAGTGAATGTTGTCAGTGAGTGAATGTTGTCAGAAAATGTTGTCAGTGAGTGAATGTTGTCAGTGAATGTTGTCAGTGAGTGAATGTTGTCAGTGAGTGAATGTTGTCAGTGAATGTTGTCAGTGAGTGAATGTTGTCAGTGAGTGAATGTTGTCAGAGAGTGAATGTTGTCAGTGAATGTTGTCAGTGAGTGAATGTTGTCAGTGAATGTTGTCAGTGAGTGAATGTTGTCAGTGAATGTTGTCAGTGAGTGAATGTTGTCAGTGAATGTTGTCAGTGAGTGAATGTTCTCAGTGAATGTTGTCAGTGAGTGAATGTTGTCAGAGAGTGAATGTTGTCAGTGAATGTTGTCAGTGAGCGAATGTTGTCAGTGAATGTTGTCAGTGAGTGAATGTTGTCAGAAAATGTTGTCAGTGAGTGAATGTTGTCAGTGAATGTTGTCAGTGAGTGAATGTTGTCAGTGAGTGAATGTTGTCAGTGAATGTTGTCAGTGAGTGAATGTTGTCAGTGAGTGAATGTTGTCAGTGAATGTTGTCAGTGAGTGAATGTTGTCAGTGAATGTTGTCAGTGAGTGAATGTTGTCAGAGAGTGAATGTTGTCAGTGAATGTTGTCAGTGAGTGAATGTTGTCAGTGAATGTTGTCAGTGAGTGAATGTTGTCAGTGAATGTTGTCAGTGAGTGAATGTTGTCAGAGAGTGAATGTTGTTAGTGAATGTTGTCAGTGAGCGAATGTTGTCAGTGAATGTTGTCAGTGAGTGAATGTTGTCAGTGAATGTTGTCAGTGAGTGAATGTTGTCAGTGAATGTTGTCAGTGAGTGAATGTTGTCAGAGAGTGAATGTTGTCAGTGAGTGAATGTTGTCAGTGAATGTTGTCAGTGAGTGAATGTTGTCAGTGAATGTTGTCAGTGAGTGAATGTTGTCAGTGAATGTTGTCAGTGAGTGAATGTTGTCAGTGAGGGAATGTTGTCAGTGAATGTTGTCAGTGAGTGAATGTTGTCAGTGAATGTTGTCAGTGAGTGAATGTTGTCAGAGAGTGAATGTTGTCAGTGAATGTTGTCAGTGAGCGAATGTTGTCAGTGAATGTTGTCAGTCAGTGAATGTTGTCAGTGAGTGAATGTTGTCAGTAAATGAATGTTGTCAGTGAGTGAATGTTGTCAGTAAATGAATGTTGTCAGTGAATGTTGTCAGTGAGTGAATGTTGTCAGTGAATGTTGTCAGTGAGTGAATGTTGTCAGTGAATGTTGTCAGTGAGTGAATGTTGTCAGTGAATGTTGTCAGTGAGTGAATGTTGTCAGAGAGTGAATGTTGTCAGTGAATGTTGTCAGTGAGCGAATGTTGTCAGTGAATGTTGTCAGTGAGTGAATGTTGTCAGAAAATGTTGTCAGTGAGTGAATGTTGTCAGTGAATGTTGTCAGTGAGTGAATGTTGTCAGTGAGTGAATGTTGTCAGTGAATGTTGTCAGTGAGTGAATGTTGTCAGTGAGTGAATGTTGTCAGAGAGTGAATGTTGTCAGTGAATGTTGTCAGTGAGTGAATGTTGTCAGTGAATGTTGTCAGTGAGTGAATGTTGTCAGTGAATGTTGTCAGTGAGTGAATGTTGTCAGTGAATGTTGTCAGTGAGTGAATGTTGTCAGTGAATGTTGTCAGTGAGTGAAAGTTGTCAGTGAGTGAATGTTGTCAGTGAGTGAATGTTGTCAGTGAATGTTGTCAGTGAGTGAATGTTGTCAGTGAGTGAATGTTGTCAGTGAATGTTGTCAGTGAGTGAATGTTGTCAGAGAGTGAATGTTGTCAGTGAATGTTGTCAGTGAGTGAATGTTGTCAGTGAATGTTGTCAGTGAGTGAATGTTGTCAGTGAGTGAATGTTGTCAGTGAATGTTGTCAGTGAGTGAATGTTGTCAGTGAATGTTGTCAGTGAGTGAATGTTGTCAGTGAATGTTGTCAGTGAGTGAAAGTTGTCAGTGAGTGAATGTTGTCAGTGAGTGAATGTTGTCAGTGAATGTTGTCAGTGAGTGAATGTTGTCAGTGAATGTTGTCAGTGAGTGAATGTTGTCAGAGAGTGAATGTTGTCAGTGAATGTTGTCAGTGAGTGAATGTTGTCAGTGAATGTTGTCAGTGAGTGAATGTTGTCAGTGAATGTTGTCAGTGAGTGAATGTTGTCAGTGAATGTTGTCAGTGAGTGAATGTTGTCAGTGAGTGAATGTTGTCAGGGAGTGAATGTTGTCAGTGAATGTTGTCAGTGAGCGAATGTTGTCAGTGAATGTTGTCAGTGAGTGAATGTTGTCAGAGAGTGAATGTTGTCAGTGAATGTTGTCAGTGAGCGAATGTTGTCAGTGAATGTTGTCAGTGAGTGAATGTTGTCAGTGAATGTTGTCAGTGAGTGAATGTTGTCAGTGAATGTTGTCAGTGAGTGAATGTTGTCAGTGAGTGAATGTTGTCAGGGAGTGAATGTTGTCAGTGAATGTTGTCAGTGAGCGAATGTTGTCAGTGAATGTTGTCAGTGAGTGAATGTTGTCAGTGAGTGAATGTTGTCAGTGAATGTTGTCAGAGAGTGAATGTTGTCAGTGAATGTTGTCAGTGAGTGAATGTTGTCAGTGAATGTTGTCAGTGAATGTTGTCAGTGAATGTTGTCAGTGAGTGAATGTTGTCAGAGAGTGAATGTTGTCAGTGAGTGAATGTTGTCAGTGAATGTTGTCAGTGAGTGAATGTTGTCAGTGAGTGAATGTTGTCAGTGAGTGAATGTTGTCAGTGAATGTTGTCAGTGAGTGAATGTTGTCAGTGAATGTTGTCAGTGAGTGAATGTTGTCAGTGAATGTTGTCAGTGAGTGAAAGTTGTCAGTGAGTGAATGTTGTCAGTGAGTGAATGTTGTCAGTGAGTGAATGTTGTCAGTGAATGTTGTCAGTGAGTGAATGTTGTCAGTGAATGTTGTCAGTGAGTGAATGTTGTCAGTGAATGTTGTCAGTGAGTGAATGTTGTCAGTGAGTGAATGTTGTCAGAAAATGTTGTCAGTGAGTGAATGTTGTCAGTGAGTGAATGTTGTCAGTGAATGTTGTCAGTGAGTGAATTTTGTCAGTGAGTGAATGTTGTCAGTGAATGTTGTCAGTGAGTGAATGTTGTCAGTGAATGTTGTCAGTGAGTGAATGTTGTCAGTGAGTGAATGTTGTCAGTGAATGTTGTCAGTGAGTGAATGTTGTCAGTGAGTGAATGTTGTCAGTGAGTGAATGTTGTCAGTGAATGTTGTCAGTGAGTGAATGTTGTCAGTGAATGTTGTCAGTGAGTGAATGTTGTCAGAGAGTGAATGTTGTCAGTGAATGTTGTCAGTGAATGTTGTCAGTGAGTGAATGTTGTCAGTGAATGTTGTCAGTGAGTGAATGTTGTCAGTGAATGTTGTCAGTGAGTGAATGTTGTCAGTGAATGTTGTCAGTGAGTGAATGTTGTCAGTGAATGTTGTCAGTGAGTGAATGTTGTCAGTGAATGTTGTCAGTGAATGTTGTCAGTGAGTGAATGTTGTCAGTGAATGTTGTCAGTGAGTGAATGTTGTCAGTGAATGTTGTCAGTGAGTGAATGTTGTCAGTGAATGTTGTCAGTGAGTGAATGTTGTCAGAGAGTGAATGTTGTCAGTGAATGTTGTCAGTGAGCGAATGTTGTCAGTGAATGTTGTCAGTGAGTGAATGTTGTCAGAAAATGTTGTCAGTGAGTGAATGTTGTCAGTGAATGTTGTCAGTGAGTGAATGTTGTCAGTGAGTGAATGTTGTCAGTGAATGTTGTCAGTGAGTGAATGTTGTCAGTGAGTGAATGTTGTCAGTGAGTGAATGTTGTCAGTGAATGTTGTCAGTGAATGTTGTCAGTTAGTGAATGTTGTCAGTGAGTGAATGTTGTCAGTGAATGTTGTCAGTGAGTGAATGTTTTCAGTGAGTGAATGTTGTCAGTGAGTGAATGTTGTCAGTGAATGTTGTCAGTGAGTGAATGTTGTCAGTGAATGTTGTCAGTGAGTGAATGTTGTCAGTGAATGTTGTCAGTGAGTGAATGTTGTCAGTGAATGTTGTCAGTGAGTGAATGTTGTCAGAGAGTGAATGTTGTCAGTGAATGTTGTCAGTGAGCGAATGTTGTCAGTGAATGTTGTCAGTGAGTGAATGTTGTCAGTGAATGTTGTCAGTGAGTGAATGTTGTCAGTGAATGTTGTCAGTGAGTGAATGTTGTCAGTGAATGTTGTCAGTGAGTGAATGTTGTCAGTGAGTGAATGTTGTCAGGGAGTGAATGTTGTCAGTGAATGTTGTCAGTGAGTGAATGTTGTCAGTGAATGTTGTCAGTGAGTGAATGTTGTCAGTGAGTGAATGTTGTCAGTGAATGTTGTCAGTGAGTGAATGTTGTCAGTGAATGTTGTCAGTGAGTGAATGTTGTCAGTGAATGTTGTCAGTGAGTGAATGTTGTCAGTGAATGTTGTCAGTGAGTGAATGTTGTCAGAGAGTGAATGTTGTCAGTGAATGTTGTCAGTGAGCAAATGTTGTCAGTGAATGTTGTCAGTGAGTGAATGTTGTCAGAAAATGTTGTCAGTGAGTGAATGTTGTCAGTGAGTGAATGTTGTCAGAGAGTGAATGTTGTCAGTGAATGTTGTCAGTGAGCGAATGTTGTCAGTGAATGTTGTCAGTGAGTGAATGTTGTCAGTGAATGTTGTCAGTGAGTGAATGTTGTCAGGGAGTGAATGTTGTCAGTGAATGTTGTCAGTGAGTGAATGTTGTCAGTGAATGTTGTCAGTGAGTGAATGTTGTCAGAGAGTGAATGTTGTCAGTGAGTGAATGTTGTCAGTGAGTGAATGTTGTCAGTGAATGTTGTCAGTGAATGTTGTCAGTCAGTGAATGTTGTCAGAGAGTGAATGTTGTCAGTGAGTGAATGTTGTCAGTGAGTGAATGTTGTCAGTGAATGTTGTCAGTGAGTGAATGTTGTCAGTGAATGTTGTCAGTGAGTGAATGTTGTCAGTGAATGTTGTCAGTGAGTGAATGTTGTCAGTGAGTGAATGTTGTCAGAGAGTGAATGTTGTCAGTGAATGTTGTCAGTGAGCGAATGTTGTCAGTGAATGTTATCAGTGAGTGAATGTTGTCAGTGAATGTTGTCAGTGAGTGAATGTTGTCAGTGAATGTTGTCAGTGAGTGAATGTTGTCAGTGAGTGAATGTTGTCAGGGAGTGAATGTTGTCAGTGAATGTTGTCAGTGAGCGAATGTTGTCAGTGAATGTTGTCAGTGAGTGAATGTTGTCAGTGAATGTTGTCAGTGAGTGAATGTTGTCAGTGAGTGAATGTTGTCAGTGAATGTTGTCAGTGAGTGAATGTTGTCAGTGAATGTTGTCAGTGAGTGAATGTTGTCAGTGAATGTTGTCAGTGAATGTTGTCAGTGAGTGAATGTTGTCAGTGAATGTTGTCAGTGAGTGAATGTTGTCAGAGAGTGAATGTTGTCAGTGAATGTTGTCAGTGAGCGAATGTTGTCAGTGAATGTTGTCAGTGAGTGAATGTTGTCAGTGAATGTTGTCAGTGAGCGAATGTTGTCAGTGAATGTTGTCAGTGAGTGAATGTTGTCAGTGAATGTTGTCAGTGAGTGAATGTTGTCAGGGAGTGAATGTTGTCAGTGAATGTTGTCAGTGAGTGAATGTTGTCAGTGAATGTTGTCAGTGAATGTTGTCAGTGAGTGAATGTTGTCAGAGAGTGAATGTTGTCAGTGAGTGAATGTTGTCAGTGAATGTTGTCAGTGAGTGAATGTTGTCAGTGAATGTTGTCAGTGAGTGAATGTTGTCAGTGAATGTTGTCAGTGAGTGAATGTTGTCAGTGAGTGAATGTTGTCAGAGAGTGAATGTTGTCAGTGAATGTTGTCAGTGAGCGAATGTTGTCAGTGAATGTTGTCAGTGAGTGAATGTTGTCAGTGAGTGAATGTTGTCAGTGAATGTTGTCAGTGAGTGAATGTTGTCAGTGAATGTTGTCAGTGAGTGAATGTTGTCAGTGAATGTTGTCAGTGAATGTTGTCAGTGAGTGAATGTTGTCAGTGAATGTTGTCAGTGAGTGAATGTTGTCAGAGAGTGAATGTTGTCAGTGAATGTTGTCAGTGAGCAAATGTTGTCAGTGAATGTTGTCAGTGAGTGAATGTTGTCAGAAAATGTTGTCAGTGAGTGAATGTTGTCAGTGAGTGAATGTTGTCAGTGAGTGAATGTTGTCAGAGAGTGAATGTTGTCAGTGAATGTTGTCAGTGAGCGAATGTTGTCAGTGAATGTTGTCAGTGAGTGAATGTTGTCAGTGAATGTTGTCAGTGAGTGAATGTTGTCAGGGAGTGAATGTTGTCAGTGAATGTTGTCAGTGAGTGAATGTTGTCAGTGAATGTTGTCAGTGAGTGAATGTTGTCAGAGAGTGAATGTTGTCAGAGAGTGAATGTTGTCAGTGAATGTTGTCAGTGAATGTTGTCAGTCAGTGAATGTTGTCAGAGAGTGAATGTTGTCAGTGAGTGAATGTTGTCAGTGAGTGAATGTTGTCAGTGAATGTTGTCAGTGAGTGAATGTTGTCAGTGAATGTTGTCAGTGAGTGAATGTTGTCAGTGAATGTTGTCAGTGAGTGAATGTTGTCAGTGAGTGAATGTTGTCAGAGAGTGAATGTTGTCAGTGAATGTTGTCAGTGAGCGAATGTTGTCAGTGAATGTTATCAGTGAGTGAATGTTGTCAGTGAATGTTGTCAGTGAGTGATTGTTGTCAGTGAATGTTGTCAGTGAGTGAATGTTGTCAGTGAGTGAATGTTGTCAGGGAGTGAATGTTGTCAGTGAATGTTGTCAGTGAGCGAATGTTGTCAGTGAATGTTGTCAGTGAGTGAATGTTGTCAGTGAATGTTGTCAGTGAGTGAATGTTGTCAGTGAGTGAATGTTGTCAGTGAATGTTGTCAGTGAGTGAATGTTGTCAGTGAATGTTGTCAGTGAGTGAATGTTGTCAGTGAATGTTGTCAGTGAATGTTGTCAGTGAGTGAATGTTGTCAGTGAATGTTGTCAGTGAGTGAATGTTGTCAGAGAGTGAATGTTGTCAGTGAATGTTGTCAGTGAGCGAATGTTGTCAGTGAATGTTGTCAGTGAGTGAATGTTGTCAGTGAATGTTGTCAGTGAGCGAATGTTGTCAGTGAATGTTGTCAGTGAATGTTGTCAGTGAGTGAATGTTGTCAGGGAGTGAATGTTGTCAGTGAATGTTGTCAGTGAGTGAATGTTGTCAGTGAATGTTGTCAGTGAATGTTGTCAGTGAGTGAATGTTGTCAGAGAGTGAATGTTGTCAGTGAGTGAATGTTGTCAGTGAATGTTGTCAGTGAGTGAATGTTGTCAGTGAATGTTGTCAGTGAGTGAATGTTGTCAGTGAGTGAATGTTGTCAGAGAGTGAATGTTGTCAGTGAATGTTGTCAGTGAGCGAATGTTGTCAGTGAATGTTGTCAGTGAGTGAATGTTGTCAGTGAATGTTGTCAGTGAGTGAATGTTGTCAGTGAATGTTGTCAGTGAGTGAATGTTGTCAGTGAGTGAATGTTGTCAGTGAGTGTATGTTGTCAGTGAGTGAATGTTGTCAGTGAGTGTATGTTGTCAGTGAGTGAATGTTGTCAGTGAATGTTGTCAGTGAGTGAATGTTGTCAGTGAGTGAATGTTGTCAGAGAGTGAATGTTGTCAGTGAATGTTGTCAGTGAGTGAATGTTGTCAGTGAATGTTGTCAGTGAGTGAATGTTGTCAGTGAATGTTGTCAGTGAGTGAATGTTGTCAGTGAATGTTGTCAGTGAGTGAATGTTGTCAGTGAGTGAAAGTTGTCAGTGAGTGAATGTTGTCAGTGAATGTTGTCAGTGAGTGAATGTTGTCAGTGAATGTTGTCAGTGAGTGAATGTTGTCAGAGAGTGAATGTTGTCAGTGAATGTTGTCAGTGAGTGAATGTTGTCAGTGAATGTTGTCAGTGAGTGAATGTTGTCAGTGAGTGAATGTTGTCAGTGAGTGAATGTTGTCAGGGAGTGAATGTTGTCAGTGAATGTTGTCAGTGAGTGAATGTTGTCAGTGAGTGAATGTTGTCAGGGAGTGAATGTTGTCAGTGAATGTTGTCAGTGAGCGAATGTTGTCAGTGAATGTTGTCAGTGAGTGAATGTTGTCAGAGAGTGAATGTTGTCAGTGAATGTTGTCAGTGAGCGAATGTTGTCAGCGAATGTTGTCAGTGAGTGAATGTTGTCAGTGAATGTTGTCAGTGAGTGAATGTTGTCAGTGAATGTTGTCAGTGAGTGAATGTTGTCAGTGAGTGAATGTTGTCAGGGAGTGAATGTTGTCAGTGAATGTTGTCAGTGAGCGAATGTTGTCAGTGAATGTTGTCAGTGAGTGAATGTTGTCAGTGAGTGAATGTTGTCAGTGAATGTTGTCAGAGAGTGAATGTTGTCAGTGAATGTTGTCAGTGAGTGAATGTTGTCAGTGAATGTTGTCAGTGAATGTTGTCAGTGAATGTTGTCAGTGAGTGAATGTTGTCAGAGAGTGAATGTTGTCAGTGAGTGAATGTTGTCAGTGAATGTTGTCAGTGAGTGAATGTTGTCAGTGAATGTTGTCAGTGAGTGAATGTTGTCAGTGAGTGAATGTTGTCAGTGAATGTTGTCAGTGAGTGAATGTTGTCAGTGAATGTTGTCAGTGAGTGAATGTTGTCAGTGAGTGAAAGTTGTCAGTGAGTGAATGTTGTCAGTGAATGTTGTCAGTGAGTGAATGTTGTCAGTGAATGTTGTCAGTGAGTGAATGTTGTCAGAGAGTGAATGTTGTCAGTGAATGTTGTCAGTGAGTGAATGTTGTCAGTGAATGTTGTCAGTGAGTGAATGTTGTCAGTGAATGTTGTCAGTGAGTGAATGTTGTCAGTGAGTGAATGTTGTCAGGGAGTGAATGTTGTCAGTGAATGTTGTCAGTGAGCGAATGTTGTCAGTGAATGTTGTCAGTGAGTGAATGTTGTCAGAGAGTGAATGTTGTCAGTGAATGTTGTCAGTGAGCGAATGTTGTCAGCGAATGTTGTCAGTGAGTGAATGTTGTCAGTGAATGTTGTCAGTGAGTGAATGTTGTCAGTGAATGTTGTCAGTGAGTGAATGTTGTCAGTGAGTGAATGTTGTCAGGGAGTGAATGTTGTCAGTGAATGTTGTCAGTGAGCGAATGTTGTCAGTGAATGTTGTCAGTGAGTGAATGTTGTCAGTGAGTGAATGTTGTCAGTGAATGTTGTCAGAGAGTGAATGTTGTCAGTGAATGTTGTCAGTGAGTGAATGTTGTCAGTGAATGTTGTCAGTGAATGTTGTCAGTGAATGTTGTCAGTGAGTGAATGTTGTCAGAGAGTGAATGTTGTCAGTGAGTGAATGTTGTCAGTGAATGTTGTCAGTGAGTGAATGTTGTCAGTGAATGTTGTCAGTGAGTGAATGTTGTCAGTGAGTGAATGTTGTCAGTGAATGTTGTCAGTGAGTGAATGTTGTCAGTGAATGTTGTCAGTGAGTGAATGTTGTCAGTGAATGTTGTCAGTGAGTGAAAGTTGTCAGTGAGTGAATGTTGTCAGTGAGTGAATGTTGTCAGTGAGTGAATGTTGTCAGTGAATGTTGTCAGTGAGTGAATGTTGTCAGTGAATGTTGTCAGTGAGTGAATGTTGTCAGTGAATGTTGTCAGTGAGTGAATGTTGTCAGTGAGTGAATGTTGTCAGAAAATGTTGTCAGTGAGTGAATGTTGTCAGTGAGTGAATGTTGTCAGTGAATGTTGTCAGTGAGTGAATTTTGTCAGTGAGTGAATGTTGTCAGTGAATGTTGTCAGTGAGTGAATGTTGTCAGTGAATGTTGTCAGTGAGTGAATGTTGTCAGTGAGTGAATGTTGTCAGTGAATGTTGTCAGTGAGTGAATGTTGTCAGTGAATGTTGTCAGTGAGTGAATGTTGTCAGTGAATGTTGTCAGTGAGTGAATGTTGTCAGTGAATGTTGTCAGTGAGTGAATGTTGTCAGAGAGTGAATGTTGTCAGTGAATGTTGTCAGTGAATGTTGTCAGTGAGTGAATGTTGTCAGTGAGTGAATGTTGTCAGTGAATGTTGTCAGTGAGTGAATGTTGTCAGTGAGTGAATGTTGTCAGTGAGTGAATGTTGTCAGTGAATGTTGTCAGTGAATGTTGTCAGTGAGTGAATGTTGTCAGTGAGTGAATGTTGTCAGTGAATGTTGTCAGTGAGTGAATGTTTTCAGTGAGTGAATGTTGTCAGTGAGTGAATGTTGTCAGTGAATGTTGTCAGTGAGTGAATGTTGTCAGTGAATGTTGTCAGTGAGTGAATGTTGTCAGTGAATGTTGTCAGTGAGTGAATGTTGTCAGTGAATGTTGTCAGTGAGTGAATGTTGTCAGAGAGTGAATGTTGTCAGTGAATGTTGTCAGTGAGCGAATGTTGTCAGTGAATGTTGTCAGTGAGTGAATGTTGTCAGTGAATGTTGTCAGTGAGTGAATGTTGTCAGTGAATGTTGTCAGTGAGTGAATGTTGTCAGTGAGTGAATGTTGTCAGTGAGTGTATGTTGTCAGTGAGTGAATGTTGTCAGTGAATGTTGTCAGTGAGTGAATGTTGTCAGTGAGTGAATGTTGTCAGAGAGTGAATGTTGTCAGTGAATGTTGTCAGTGAGCGAATGTTGTCAGTGAATGTTGTCAGTGAGTGAATGTTGTCAGTAAATGAATGTTGTCAGTGAATGTTGTCAGAGAGTGAATGTTGTCAGTGAATGTTGTCAGTGAGTGAATGTTGTCAGTGAATGTTGTCAGTGAGTGAATGTTGTCAGAGAGTGAATGTTGTCAGTGAGTGAATGTTGTCAGTGAATGTTGTCAGTGAGTGAATGTTGTCAGTGAATGTTGTCAGTGAGTGAATGTTGTCAGTGAATGTTGTCTGTGAGTGAATGTTGTCAGTGAGGGAATGTTGTCAGTGAATGTTGTCAGTGAGTGAATGTTGTCAGTGAGTGAATGTTGTCAGAGAGTGAATGTTGTCAGTGAATGTTGTCAGTGAGCGAATGTTGTCAGTGAATGTTGTCAGTGAGTGAATGTTGTCAGTGAATGTTGTCAGTGAGTGAATGTTGTCAGTGAATGTTGTCAGTGAGTGAATGTTGTCAGTAAATGAATGTTGTCAGTGAATGTTGTCAGTGAGTGAATGTTGTCAGTGAGTGAATGTTGTCAGTGAATGTTGTCAGTGAGTGAATGTTGTCAGAGAGTGAATGTTGTCAGTGAATGTTGTCAGTGAGCGAATGTTGTCAGTGAATGTTGTCAGTGAGTGAATGTTGTCAGAAAATGTTGTCAGTGAGTGAATGTTGTCAGTGAATGTTGTCAGTGAGTGAATGTTGTCAGTGAGTGAATGTTGTCAGTGAATGTTGTCAGTGAGTGAATGTTGTCAGAGAGTGAATGTTGTCAGTGAATGTTGTCAGTGAGTGAATGTTGTCAGTGAATGTTGTCAGTGAGTGAATGTTGTCAGTGAATGTTGTCAGTCAGTGAATGTTGTCAGTGAGTGAATGTTGTCAGTGAATGTTGTCAGTGAGTGAATGTTGTCAGTGAGTGAATGTTGTCAGTGAATGTTGTCAGTGAATGTTGTCAGTGAGCGAATGTTGTCAGTGAATGTTGTCAGTGAGTTAATGTTGTCAGTGAATGTTGTCAGTGAGTGAATGTTGTCAGTGAATGTTGTCAGTCAGTGAATGTTGTCAGAGAGTGAATGTTGTCAGTGAGTGAATGTTGTCAGTGAATGTTGTCAGTGAGTGAATGTTGTCAGTGAATGTTGTCAGTGAGTGAATGTTGTCAGAGAGTGAATGTTGTCAGTGAATGTTGTCAGTGAGCGAATGTTGTCAGTGAATGTTGTCAGTGAGTGAATGTTGTCAGTAAATGAATGTTGTCAGTGAATGTTGTCAGTGAGTGAATGTTGTCAGAAAATGTTGTCAGTGAGTGAATGTTGTCAGTGAGTGAATGTTGTCAGTGAATGTTGTCAGTGAGTGAATTTTGTCAGTGAGTGAATGTTGTCAGTGAATGTTGTCAGTGAGTGAATGTTGTCAGTGAATGTTGTCAGTGAGTGAATGTTGTCAGTGAATGTTGTCAGTGAGTGAATGTTGTCAGTGAATGTTGTCAGTGAGTGAATGTTGTCAGTGAATGTTGTCAGTGAGTGAATGTTGTCAGAGAGTGAATGTTGTCAGTGAATGTTGTCAGTGAATGTTGTCAGTGAGTGAATGTTGTCAGTGAATGTTGTCAGTGAGTGAATGTTGTCAGTGAATGTTGTCAGTGAGTGAATGTTGTCAGTGAATGTTGTCAGTGAATGTTGTCAGTGAGCGAATGTTGTCAGTGAATGTTGTCAGTGAGTGAATGTTGTCAGTGAATGTTGTCAGTGAGTGAATGTTGTCAGAGAGTGAATGTTGTCAGTTAGTGAATGTTGTCAGTGAGTGAATGTTGTCAGTGAATGTTGTCAGTGAGTGAATGTTGTCAGTGAATGTTGTCAGTGAGTGAATGTTGTCAGTGAGGGAATGTTGTCAGTGAGTGAATGTTATCAGTGAATGTTGTCAGTGAGTGAATGTTGTCAGAGAGTGAATGTTGTCAGTGAATGTTGTCAGTGAGTGAATGTTGTCAGTGAGTGAATGTTGTCAGTGAGTGAATGTTGTCAGTGAATGTTGTCAGAAAGTGAATGTTGTCAGTGAATGTTGTCAGTGAGTGAATGTTGTCAGTGAATGTTGTCAGTGAGTGAATGTTGTCAGTGAGTGAATGTTGTCAGAGAGTGAATGTTGTCAGTCAGTGAATGTTGTCAGTGAGTGAATGTTGTCAGAGAGTGAATGTTGTCAGTCAGTGAATGTTGTCAGTGAGTGAATGTTGTCAGTGAGTGAATGTTGTCAGTGAATGTTGTCAGTGAGTGAATGTTGTCAGAGAGTGAATGTTGTCAGTGAATGTTGTCAGTGAGTGAATGTTGTCAGTGAATGTTGTCAGAGAGTGAATGTTGTCAGTGAATGTTGTCAGTGAGTGAATGTTGTCAGTGAATGTTGTCAGTGAGTGAATGTTGTCAGTGAGTGAATGTTGTCAGTGAATGTTGTCAGTGAGTGAATGTTGTCAGTGAGTGAATGTTGTCAGTGAATGTTGTCAGAGAGTGAATGTTGTCAGAGAGTGAATGTTGTCAGTGAATGTTGTCAGTGAGGGAATGTTGTCAGTGAATGTTGTCAGTGAGTGAATGTTGTCAGTGAATGTTGTCAGTGAGTGAATGTTGTCAGTGAGTGAATGTTGTCAGTGAATGTTGTCAGTGAGTGAATGTTGTCAGTGAATGTTGTCAGTGAGTGAATGTTGTCAAAAAATGTTGTCAGTGAGTGAATGTTGTCAGTGAATGTTGTCAGTGAGTGAATGTTGTCAGTGAGTGAATGTTGTCAGTGAATGTTGTCAGTGAGTGAATGTTGTCAGTGAGTGAATGTTGTCAGTGAATGTTGTCAGTGAGTGAATGTTGTCAGTGAATGTTGTCAGTGAGTGAATGTTGTCAGTGAATGTTGTCAGTGAGTGAATGCTGTCAGCGAGTGAATGTTGTCAGTGAATGTTGTCAGTGAGCGAATGTTGTCAGTGAATGTTGTCAGTGAGCGAATGTTGTCAGTGAATGTTGTCAGTGAGTGAATGTTGTCAGTGAATGTTGTCAGTGAGTGAATGTTGTCAGTGAATGTTGTCAGTGAGTGAATGTTGTCAGTGAATGTTGTCAGTGAGTGAATGTTGTCAGTGAGTGAATGTTGTCAGTGAATGTTGTCAGTGAGTGAATGTTGTCAGTGAATGTTGTCAGTGAATGTTGTCAGTGAGTGAATGTTGTCAGTGAATGTTGTCAGTGAGTGAATGTTGTCAGAGAGTGAATGTTGTCAGTGAATGTTGTCAGTGAGTGAATGTTGTCAGAAAATGTTGTCAGTGAGTGAATGTTGTCAGTGAATGTTGTCAGTGAGTGAATGTTGTCAGTGAATGTTGTCAGTGAGTGAATGTTGTCAGTGAGTGAATGTTGTCAGTGAATGTTGTTAGTGAGTGAATGTTGTCAGTGAATGTTGTCAGTGAGTGAATGTTGTCAGTGAATGTTGTCAGTGAGTGAATGTTGTCAGAGAGTGAATGTTGTCAGTGAATGTTGTCAGTGAGTGAATGTTGTCAGTGAATGTTGTCAGTGAGTGAATGTTGTCAGTGAATGTTGTCAGTGAGTGAATGTTGTCAGTGAATGTTGTCAGTGAGTGAATGTTGTCAGTGAGTGAATGTTGTCAGTGAATGTTGTCAGTGAGTGAATGTTGTCAGTGAATGTTGTCAGTGAGTGAATGTTGTCAGTGAATGTTGTCAGTGAGTGAATGTTGTCAGTGAATGTTGTCAGTGAGTGAATGTTGTCAGTGAATGTTGTCAGTGAATGTTGTCAGTGAGTGAATGTTGTCAGTGAGTGAATGTTGTCAGTGAATGTTGTCAGTGAGTGAATGTTGTCAGTGAATGTTGTCAGTGAGTGAATGTTGTCAGTGAATGTTGTCAGTGAGTGAATGTTTTCAGAAAATGTTGTCAGTGAGTGAATGTTGTCAGTGAATGTTGTCAGTGAGTGAAAGTTGTCAGTGAGTGAATGTTGTCAGTGAATATTGTCAGTGAGTGAATGTTGTCAGTGAGTGAATGTTGTCAGTGAATGTTGTCAGTGAGTGAATGTTGTCAGTGAATGTTGTCAGTGAGTGAATGTTGTCAGTGAATGTTGTCAGTGAGTGAATGTTGTCAGAGAGTGAATGTTGTCAGTGAATGTTGTCAGTGAGCGAATGTTGTCAGTGAATGTTGTCAGTGAGTGAATGTTGTCAGAAAATGTTGTTAGTGAGTGAATGTTGTCAGTGAATGTTGTCAGTGAGTGAATGTTGTCAGTGAATGTTGTCAGTGAGTGAATGTTGTCAGTGAATGTTGTCAGTGAGTGAATGTTGTCAGAGAGTGAATGTTGTCAGTGAATGTTGTCAGTGAGTGAATGTTGTCAGTGAATGTTGTCAGTGAGTGAATGTTGTCAGTGAGGGAATGTTGTCAGTGAATGTTGTTAGTGAGTGAATGTTGTCAGTGAGTGAATGTTGTCAGTGAATGTTGTCAGTGAGTGAATGTTGTCAGTGAATGTTGTCAGTGAGTGAATGTTGTCAGAAAATGTAGTCAGTGAGTGAATGTTGTCAGTGAATGTTGTCAGTGAGTGAATGTTGTCAGTGAGTGAATGTTGTCAGTGAATGTTGTCAGTGAGTGAATGTTGTCAGTGAGTGAATGTTGTCAGTGAGTGAATGTTGTCAGTGAATGTTGTCAGTGAGTGAATGTTGTCAGTGAGTGAATGTTGTCAGTGAATGTTGTCAGTGAGTGAATGTTTTCAGTGAGTGAATGTTGTCAGTGAGTGAATGTTGTCAGTGAATGTTGTCAGTGAGTGAATGTTGTCAGTGAATGTTGTCAGTGAGTGAATGTTGTCAGTGAATGTTGTCAGTGAGTGAATGTTGTCAGAGAGTGAATGTTGTCAGTGAATGTTGTCAGTGAGCGAATGTTGTCAGTGAATGTTGTCAGTGAGTGAATGTTGTCAGTGAATGTTGTCAGTGAGTGAATGTTGTCAGTGAATGTTGTCAGTGAGTGAATGTTGTCAGTGAGTGAATGTTGTCAGTGAGTGTATGTTGTCAGTGAGTGAATGTTGTCAGTGAATGTTGTCAGTGAGTGAATGTTGTCAGAGAGTGAATGTTGTCAGTGAATGTTGTCAGTGAGCGAATGTTGTCAGTGAATGTTGTCAGTGAGTGAATGTTGTCAGTAAATGAATGTTGTCAGTGAATGTTGTCAGAGAGTGAATGTTGTCAGTGAATGTTGTCAGTGAGTGAATGTTGTCAGTGAATGTTGTCAGTGAGTGAATGTTGTCAGAGAGTGAATGTTGTCAGTGAGTGAATGTTGTCAGTGAATGTTGTCAGTGAGTGAATGTTGTCAGTGAATGTTGTCAGTGAGTGAATGTTGTCAGTGAATGTTGTCAGTGAGTGAATGTTGTCAGAGAGTGAATGTTGTCAGTGAATGTTGTCAGTGAGTGAATGTTGTCAGTGAATGTTGTCAGAGAGTGAATGTTGTCAGTGAATGTTGTCAGTGAGTGAATGTTGTCAGTGAATGTTGTCAGTGAGTGAATGTTGTCAGAGAGTGAATGTTGTCAGTGAGTGAATGTTGTCAGTGAATGTTGTCAGTGAGTGAATGTTGTCAGTGAATGTTGTCAGTGAGTGAATGTTGTCAGTGAATGTTGTCAGTGAGTGAATGTTGTCAGTGAGGGAATGTTGTCAGTGAATGTTGTTAGTGAGTGAATGTTGTCAGTGAGTGAATGTTGTCAGTGAATGTTGTCAGTGAGTGAATGTTGTCAGTGAATGTTGTCAGTGAGTGAATGTTGTCAGTGAATGTTGTCAGTGAATGTTGTCAGTGAGTGAATGTTGTCAGTGAATGTTGTCAGTGAGTGAATGTTGTCAGAGAGTGAATGTTGTCAGTGAATGTTGTCAGTGAGCGAATGTTGTCAGTGAATGTTGTCAGTGAGTGAATGTTGTCAGAAAATGTTGTCAGTGAGTGAATGTTGTCAGTGAATGTTGTCAGTGAGTGAATGTTGTCAGTGAGTGAATGTTGTCAGTGAGTGAATGTTGTCAGTGAATGTTGTCAGTGAGTGAATGTTGTCAGTGAATGTTGTCAGTGAGTGAATGTTGTCAGTGAATGTTGTCAGTGAGTGAATGTTGTCAGAGAGTGAATGTTGTCAGTGAATGTTGTCAGTGAGCGAATGTTGTCAGTGAATGTTGTCAGTGAGTGAATGTTGTCAGAAAATGTTGTCAGTGAGTGAATGTTGTCAGTGAATGTTGTCAGTCAGTGAATGTTGTCAGTGAATGTTGTCAGTGAGTGAATGTTGTCAGTGAATGTTGTCAGTGAGTGAATGTTGTCAGTGAGTGAATGTTGTCAGTGAATGTTGTCAGTGAGTGAATGTTGTCAGTGAATGTTGTCAGTGAGTGAATGTTGTCAGTGAGTGAATGTTGTCAGTGAATGTTGTCAGTGAGTGAATGTTGTCAGTGAATGTTGTCAGTGAGTGAATGTTGTCAGTGAGTGAATGTTGTCAGTGAATGTTGTCAGTGAGTGAATGTTGTCAGTGAATGTTGTCAGTGAGTGAATGTTGTCAGTGAATGTTGTCAGAGAGTGAATGTTGTCAGTGAATGTTGTCAGTGAGTGAATGTTGTCAGTGAATGTTGTCAGTGAGTGAATGTTGTCAGAGAGTGAATGTTGTCAGTGAGTGAATGTTGTCAGTGAATGTTGTCAGTGAGTGAATGTTGTCAGTGAATGTTGTCAGTGAGTGAATGTTGTCAGTGAGGGAATGTTGTCAGTGAATGTTGTTAGTGAGTGAATGTTGTCAGTGAATGTTGTCAGTGAGTGAATGTTGTCAGAGAGTGAATGTTGTCAGTGAATGTTGTCAGTGAGCGAATGTTGTCAGTGAATGTTGTCAGTGAGTGAATGTTGTCAGTGAATGTTGTCAGTGAGTGAATGTTGTCAGTGAATGTTGTCAGTGAGTGAATGTTGTCAGTAAATGAATGTTGTCAGTGAATGTTGTCAGTGAGTGAATGTTGTCAGTGAATGCTGTCAGTGAGTGAATGTTGTCAGTGAATGTTGTCAGTGAGTGAATGTTGTCAGTGAATGTTGTCAGTGAGTGAATGTTGTCAGTGAATGTTGTCAGTGAGTGAATGTTGTCAGAGAGTGAATGTTGTCAGTGAATGTTGTCAGTGAGTGAATGTTGTCAGTGAATGTTGTCAGTGAGTGAATGTTGTCAGTGAATGTTGTCAGTGAGTGAATGTTGTCAGAGAGTGAATGTTGTCAGTGAATGTTGTCAGTGAGCGAATGTTGTCAGTGAATGTTGTCAGTGAGTGAATGTTGTCAGAAAATGTTGTCAGTGAGTGAATGTTGTCAGTGAATGTTGTCAGTGAGTGAATGTTGTCAGTGAATGTTGTCAGTGAGTGAATGTTGTCAGTGAGTGAATGTTGTCAGTGAATGTTGTCAGTGAGTGAATGTTGTCAGTGAATGTTGTCAGTGAGTGAATGTTGTCAGAGAGTGAATGTTGTCAGTGAATGTTGTCAGTGAGCGAATGTTGTCAGTGAATGTTGTCAGTGAGTGAATGTTGTCAGAAAATGTTGTCAGTGAGTGAATGTTGTCAGTGAATGTTGTCAGTGAGTGAATGTTGTCAGTGAATGTTGTCAGTGAGTGAATGTTGTCAGTGAGTGAATGTTGTCAGTGAATGTTGTCAGTGAGTGAATGTTGTCAGTGAATGTTGTCAGTGAGTGAATGTTGTCAGTGAATGTTGTCAGTGAGTGAATGTTGTCAGTGAATGTTGTCAGTGAGTGAATGTTGTCAGTGAATGTTGTCAGTAAATGAATGTTGTCAGTGAATGTTGTCAGTGAGTGAATGTTGTCAGTGAGGGAATGTTGTCATTGAATGTTGTCAGTGAGTGAATGTTGTCAGTGAATGTTGTCAGTGAGTGAATGTTGTCAGTGAGTGAATGTTGTCAGAGAGTGAATGTTGTCAGTGAATGTTGTCAGTGAGCGAATGTTGTCAGTGAATGTTGTCAGTGAGTGAATGTTGTCAGTGAATGTTGTCAGTGAGTGAATGTTGTCAGTGAATGTTGTCAGTGAGTGAATGTTGTCAGTGAATGTTGTCAGAGAGTGAATGTTGTCAGTGAATGTTGTCAGTGAGCGAATGTTGTCAGTGAATGTTGTCAGTGAGTGAATGTTGTCAGAAAATGTTGTCAGTGAGTGAATGTTGTCAGTGAATGTTGTCAGTGAGTGAATGTTGTCAGTGAGTGAATGTTGTCAGTGAATGTTGTCAGTGAGTGAATGTTGTCAGTGAGTGAATGTTGTCAGTGAATGTTGTCAGTGAGTGAATGTTGTCAGTGAATGTTGTCAGTGAGTGAATGTTGTCAGTGAATGTTGTCAGTGAGTGAATGTTCTCAGTGAATGTTGTCAGTGAGTGAATGTTGTCAGAGAGCGAATGTTGTCAGTGAATGTTGTCAGTGAGTGAATGTTGTCAGAAAATGTTGTCAGTGAGTGAATGTTGTCAGTGAATGTTGTCAGTGAGTGAATGTTGTCAGTGAGTGAATGTTGTCAGTGAATGTTGTCAGTGAGTGAATGTTGTCAGTGAGTGAATGTTGTCAGTGAATGTTGTCAGTGAGTGAATGTTGTCAGTGAATGTTGTCAGTGAGTGAATGTTGTCAGAGAGTGAATGTTGTCAGTGAATGTTGTCAGTGAGTGAATGTTGTCAGTGAATGTTGTCAGTGAGTGAATGTTGTCAGTGAATGTTGTCAGTGAGTGAATGTTGTCAGAGAGTGAATGTTGTTAGTGAATGTTGTCAGTGAGCGAATGTTGTCAGTGAATGTTGTCAGTGAGTGAATGTTGTCAGTGAATGTTGTCAGTGAGTGAATGTTGTCAGTGAATGTTGTCAGTGAGTGAATGTTGTCAGAGAGTGAATGTTGTCAGTGAGTGAATGTTGTCAGTGAATGTTGTCAGTGAGTGAATGTTGTCAGTGAATGTTGTCAGTGAGTGAATGTTGTCAGTGAATGTTGTCAGTGAGTGAATGTTGTCAGTGAGGGAATGTTGTCAGTGAATGTTGTCAGTGAGTGAATGTTGTCAGTGAATGTTGTCAGTGAGTGAATGTTGTCAGAGAGTGAATGTTGTCAGTGAATGTTGTCAGTGAGCGAATGTTGTCAGTGAATGTTGTCAGTCAGTGAATGTTGTCAGTGAGTGAATGTTGTCAGTAAATGAATGTTGTCAGTGAGTGAATGTTGTCAGTAAATGAATGTTGTCAGTGAATGTTGTCAGTGAGTGAATGTTGTCAGTGAATGTTGTCAGTGA
Organism: Staurois parvus; assembly: GCF_062004578.1. Classification (NCBI taxonomy): domain Eukaryota; kingdom Metazoa; phylum Chordata; class Amphibia; order Anura; family Ranidae; genus Staurois; species Staurois parvus. Next base: position 214,253 of record NW_028320462.1, read on the forward strand.
GTGAATGTTGTCAGTGAATGTTGTCAGTGAGTGAATGTTGTCAGTGAATGTTGTCAGTGAGTGAATGTTGTCAGAGAGTGAATGTTGTCAGTGAATGTTGTCAGTGAGCGAATGTTGTCAGTGAATGTTGTCAGTGAGTGAATGTTGTCAGTGAATGTTGTCAGTGAGTGAATGTTGTCAGAGAGTGAATGTTGTCAGTGAATGTTGTCAGTGAGTGAATGTTGTCAGTGAATGTTGTCAGTGAATGTTGTCAGTGAGTGAATGTTGTCAGTGAGTGAATGTTGTCAGTGAATGTTGTCAGTGAGTGAATGTTGTCAGTGAGTGAATGTTGTCAGTGAATGTTGTCAGTGAGTGAATGTTGTCAGTGAATGTTGTCAGTGAGCGAATGTTGTCAGTGAATGTTGTCAGTGAGTGAATGTTGTCAGTGAATGTTGTCAGTGAGTGAATGTTGTCAGTGAATGTTGTCAGTGAGTGAATGTTGTCAGTGAATGTTGTCAGTGAGTGAATGTTGTCAGTGAATGTTGTCAGTGAGTGAATGTTGTCAGTGAATGTTGTCAGTGAGTGAATGTTGTCAGTGAATGTTGTCAGTGAGTGAATGTTGTCAGTGAATGTTGTCAGAGAGTGAATGTTGTCAGTGAATGTTGTCAGTGAGTGAATGTTGTCAGTGAATGTTGTCAGTGAGTGAATGTTGTCAGTGAATGTTGTCAGTGAGTGAATATTGTCAGTGAATGTTGTCAGTGAGTGAATG